>NC_056750.1:669473386-669598386 GCF_019279795.1 Protopterus annectens | reverse complement strand
TTATATGATGAAGTGTGTAAGGAGTTTGCTGCGCCTGTCCTGTTTGGCCTGCCTGCCATTGAGCAAATGACAGCAATGAGGTGCTTTGTTGCCTGTGTAGGATAACTTTGACCCACTTGGGCATGCTTACCTGCCTCTCCTGTGATGTTCATACCCACTTTGCTGTTCTACTGATCCTATATAGTGACTATTGTTTCCATAATGTGGCTCTGCTATGTGCTACATTTCTCTGACTAACAGCACCATGGAAGCCATGATTCCTATCTAAACAGCTATGGGCTACATTGTGCTACAGGATGCATGATATTTAACAGTGTGCAACTGCAAAGGGTTTGTCTTTGAATCCCAGCTTTTGTCTTTAATACTATAAATTAATTACAGAAGTAGTTACACCTCCTTGGAGAAATGTGAATAATTAAGCTATATGCCATCATCCATATTTCTGTTTACAGGTCCATGCCATGTAAAAATTCACATGCTCACTACATCTAACAGCCATGATAAATATGGGGATTGGACTCTGGAAGAATATTACCAACAAATTGTATTTCATTCCTTGGTATGTTTGGTTTTCTTTTGTAGGAGCAGCTAAAAAGGAGTATTATAAGATGATATAGCTTAGGAAGGCAGAATATGTGGGAGGTACACATCCTGATGCAATCAGCCAGCAGAATCCTAAGTAACTTCCTGCTTTATGCTCTTCTTTTACATTTTCTTGCTACATTTTCAGTCCCACAACTACTGAAGACCACAAAGACTTACTGCCCCACCTAACCTCTGCAAAAGTAGCTGCAGAATGGTTTCTCTACATTTAACCGAGTTAAGATAATTCATGTTATACTTTTTCTGAAAATCCAGTTCTGAAAAGCTTAACTCAAAAACATAGATACAAATAACTGAAAGCATTTTAACAGTACAGTTTATTTAAACTACGCAGCTCATAATTGGCATTAACAGAAGTAACCAGATTACTTATTAAAAAAATTGTGGATAAATGACTCCTCAGGATGCCTGGAGTTTTTCATCTTTGAGTTCTTCATAAACTCTAACTTCAGGTTTTGTCAGATAACAGATTAGTTTAAGGGCTATATTCCAGTCTGACCTCAATAGGTAAATCTTAAGAAAGCATTCATGACTGTCTCAGATGTCCTTGCTTAAAGGTTGTTTTTCTTTGTAATTGCTGATGGAATTTGTGATGCTCGTGCACTGGCCCAGCAATCAAGGAGCTTCAATCCTCACCACTAACACCAGTGAGGGGCGTCCACATTGAGAAAGATAACAAACACACACACACACACACACACACACACACACACACACACACACACACACACACACACACACACACACACACACACACACACAGTAAAGTACAATTTCCCTTAAGAGTATACAGAGATCACAGTCAGTCTGGGGTTGGTTTCTCCCTTTCTCTCCAAATCCCCAATAAGACTCCCCACTGGCACACCTATAGGGTCTAGATCTCAGCCTAGTGGTCAAGCTAAAACCTCCAGCACCCTCTCTGTCTAACCAGTGCTTTGTGTCCCTGCCCAAGTAGCTCACACACACACACACACACACACACACACACACACACACACACACACACACACACACACACACAAACTCTTTGAGATATGAGTTATATACAAACACACAGACACACCTGGGGAAGACTGGCACAGGTTCTCCAGCTATGACACTTCTGCCCAGACTGTGCGGTAGTAACACTTGCCACCAACCACTAATAGCAGCTACTAATAAGGCCCTTATCAAAGGGTGTCCAATTATTACTGTGCAATATTATTATCCAAATGGTAAGTGTGACGAACAGCAAGGCTTATTTGGTTTGGCTTGGACAGTATCACTATATACATGCAATGTACTCTAGACCTTAAATTATCTCTACATAAAACAGCCACAGTTGAAATGTTTAAAAATATTTAATAATAAATAATAAGAACACAAGACAATATTTCTTACTACACAGTGCTAGTCAAGAGTTCAGAGATCACAGGAAAATGGGTAACATAATACAATAAAATAGTTCTGACATCACTACAGAAAACAAATAGACTAGACTTATTATTTCCTATTTATATCTAAGAGTAAACACAGTTCCAAAATAAACTTATATATAGGGCAAGGCAGTGCTGGTGATGTTGTCATTTCTGAAAACAAATGCAAAATGCTCTGATTCTCTCTCTGTCTGTCCTTAAATTGATAACACAGTACCAAAGACTCATTTCAGATGACATCATTATTCTCTGTTTCCCAGGCTAACAGAAACTCAGTGTGTAACAGCCCTTTTGATCTTGCAGCTGGTCAGGAAGCCAGAGCAATAAAAGACATTATACATATAAATTCTAGCCACTAACCCTGGTCTCAAAACAATAGGAAAAATTCCTTCATTCAGACATCTCGGCTTCGAGTTTTGAGATCAATTATACAATGCTTGACTTATCAGCTTCCCTCCAGCAGAGTGCAATGTGTTTACATTTTTGAAGTTCAATGTTTACCATAATTTTCTTACATTTAAGAGAACAAGCCTGTGGCTTATATTAATATTTACGAATGACAGAATTATCTACAAATTTCTATCTGGCTAGGCTGGCAGCCTTCATGTATATTCACAGAATTCTTCTCCACTCTTTTGTAACTTTAAAGTTCAAATATAACCCACATACAGGGTGTCCTCTCTAGCTAGTCATGTGAAGAATCCTTAATAAATGATTTGCAACAAAACCTAGAGTTGTTCAAAGTGTCAAGTAGAAAGAATGTTGTTCTAGGCTGCCAGTGACTGACAAATAATGTTTTTTTGTAGCTGCAAACTAAGACGGAAATGTCAACCCTCTTTAGAAATAGCAATAACAAAACTGTAACTGCAACTATATGTGTAGACACTGAAACTGGCACTTTGTTTTCATTTACAATGCACGCACACTTACCTACATGCATATACACACTTGGATGTTTACATACACACCCACGCGTGCGTGCACACACACAAAACTGCACTTGCCGATGGAAGGGATGAGGGGAATGCATTTTTGGAAGTTGATGTACGATTCTAAAAATCCTGGCTATGTCCCTTGTTGTCAGCAGTGTCTGAATTGTAGAAGAGTCTGTCTGTGGCAATTTCTACCTGAGAGCACCAATGTTTTTCCTAGCACAGTGCAAATTAACCTGCATGTACAGCAGCTTTAACTCCATAAAAGTATTTACACTGTTATGTTGTGTTGTGCAAGTGCACAAGAAGTTGTTGACAAGGCCAGATCGTGTGATACACAAATACATAAACAGCACAATTCAGCTGAAAATGGTGAAAAATAGCTAATGTTATATCATATGAGAAAGAAGCCACATGCTAAACAAGACATCAAACTAGGTGGTTATACAAGTGTAATTTCAACAAAAGAGAGTAAAAAATGATCCTACATAACAAAAATAGTTCTCCGGGAACTAAACCGGATCAAACTGACAAATCTTTTACATATCAACCAGCTTGACTTGGTTTACTCCCACCAAAAAAATAGAGCACTGCAATCATCCAAAAAACTACTACTAAAAGTGGTTAAATCTATCAATAGTTTTGGGAATTCCCTGTACTCCAGGCAAATATCAAAGATCTGGAACTTGATCCCCCAAGACATTCTCAACATCAATATCTTCCTAAGTTCAAACATCTCCTCAAGGAACATCTTACTAAAAAGTGGCTCTGCTCCTGTACTACCCCAGGATGACACTATAAACTATCTAAAACTCTATTCTATATTCAGTAACTAATCTTTACTCTTAGCTTCTAATGCCAGGCTTCTCTTCTTAACACATTTTATAACTCAACTAGCTCTCATAACTTTATGCATAGAAATCTACTAATATTTTACATAATTATCTTATCTATATATCTCTCTTAATCAAATCCTTCCAATGAACTTTTTGTTTTGTATATAACTTATACTGCTGTAACATTTTTTTACAAAATTTCTATACACTTTTCTGCTAAATAAATAACATATAATGTGTGCTCTAGTGGAATATAGGACAGGCTTCTTTGTTAGGGACTTTATAGATAATAGCCTGTTTTGTACTATATGTCTTTTTTTAATATGTGTAATTATAAGCTATTTTGTAGGTGTTTATGTACTAGATATTCTGTTATGGTACTTGGTTATTATTGTAATCTATTTTTGAAGCTTTTCTACCTGGGCCTCTGCTGAAAATAGACTCTTGGCCCAGACATACACTCCCAGTAAACAAATGTAAAATAAATAAAATACATAATACAGTGCAAATTTAGGCACTAACAATTATCTAACATTGCACAAGATTTTATTTTACTGGATAACAGTGTTGTGTCTGAAAAAATATTTATTTATTTTAGTCTTGATAAGGTGTACCTTACATGCTACAAGCTAACATTGTAAGGCCATGACTTTGATATGTACTTTTTTAGCAAATATCAAATAATGTGGCTTAAAAGTATCTGTTATTCTACACAATCCATCACAAAGGTGAGTGACTGCTCAAAACCTACAAAAGCCAAACTGAAAAGGAATTCTTCACAATCAACCACCAATGAATGAGAAACTGTATATTAAACAAAACTATAGTTTTATAAAAACTAAATAAATAAATAATAAATAAATAAAACTATAGTAAACTCCAACTATTCTCTGTCTCATATTGCCTACTTATTGGCAATTTCTGCTTGACACACAAAGCCATGTCTGATCCAGCTCAGTTAGAAATGCTACATCTAAAGAAATCACAATCCCTCTGCACCACACTCTCCAGTGACCTCAACCTCATTAACACAATCAACAGAACATGTTGGAGGGGACAGGTTCATAACCCAGAGACTGCCCTTGCTATGGAATAGACTTCCCATCCATACATGTCAAACAGAGAACCTCACTGGCCCTCTTCAAGAGAAACCTTGATGAGTGGATGGGAAATAGAAAATTCACCCCGGGAATCACTCCAGTGCTCTACTTGACAAAGGTACTTGGAACTAAGGTCGGGTGTCATGATGTTAGGGTAATCCTATGGGCTAGGTTTGTAAAGGTTCTAGGGCCATTAGCCTAGTACACACCTATTAACCTATGAACCTAAATATGTGGTAAGGTACAAGGGGTTGTGTATGGAACAGATAGATATTGCCACTTGCAGGGGTGCTATGAGCCATGAACTAAAAGGGCAAGTGCCTTCCCTGATTATGAAATAATATCCACTCCATACACTTCCATAAGTGCCTTATTGTACTTGTGAAATGGTCATCTGTATGCAGTTTAAATTTTATTTTTAGTAGCTTATGTATGATAATTATATTTTTGAAGTATATTTTAATGCAAAATTGTTCCCCCAATTTTAACTAATTCATTGTTATGCAGGATTATAACTTTTTAACTATTTAAATTTTTTGGTATGAAGTGAAAAACACCGAACTGTCTCAAGTAAAACAAAAAGGAAGTACTGCTTTGTTCTACAGTATTTAAAAAATGAGCACAAGCTTTCACATGCAAAATGCTTCTTCGGGTGAATAAAGCAATACTCCATTTTGTTTTTCTTGAGACTGTGTTTAGTTTTTGCCTGCGGCATCGGGCCTCATAACACCCCTGGGCAGGCATCTTTTACACAGCTTGCATAATACCTTAAAGTTCATGTGCTAAGGTTTGCTGTACTATTTCTTTTTGGTATAATTATGCTGTCATCAAGTAAAGTGCGCTTTCTAATTCTAAAATGTGTAGTTTTTACTTAAGTGACTTCAGTGGACTTGTATTAATTAAGTTTAATAAACGTGTGTGTCATCCAGCCCCACCTTCTGGTGATGCTTTACAGGGGAGGAACTGTTTGTAGTGGGTTGGCATGTTTTATGTTGTCCGCAGCAAATTGTATTGTAAAGTAACCAGAATGCAGCATAGGCAGTCACTCAGACAATAAATCAAAAAATAAATGCAGCTTTATTTAAGTGAAAGGTAACAAAAGATGAAAAAGGATAAGATTCTTAGTGCAGTGCATATTTACTTGCATTCAGTGTAATGAAACAGATGTAAAAGTGTAATAAATAGTTGTCTATCAATGGATAGATCACTTTTAGAAAGAACACTATGGATGTGAATCACTTCAGTGATAGCCTTATTGTATAGAGTTTGTATGTTATACTGCAAGGAGATTGGTGCTGAAAAGAAAACATTTTGAGTGATTTGTGCATCTGCGAAGATGTAGATGCAGTAAAGCGATCATTCCATTGTAGACAATTGTTTGCTACAGTGTGACCAGCAGCTGTTTACTACAATCTGACATATGTGTTATTGCACTGTATCTCAGGTACTAGACACTTTTCTAGGAATTTATTTGTACAGCATGGAGTGCTATGAATAAGCTCCAAAAATCAGGAAAATGATAAACTTTTTAAGAGCTTCCCTAGTGCAAGATCAACACCTAGCAGCACTTAGGTTCATAGGTTCATAGGTTTATACTAGGCTAACTGCCCTAGGGCATTTATAAGCCTAGCCCAAAGTTAATTGCCCTTATGTTAGAAATACTGTGCCTATTAGTTTGTTTTGCCTCTGTCCAGTAGTGACACAGAGATGATTCCATCCACCGTCAAGATTTCTCTTGAACAGAGCCAGCGAGGTGCTCTGCCTCACATGGTCCGGGATTTTTTATTCCACAGCATGGGGAGTCTCTGTGATAATAAATCTCCCCCTCCAGCACGCCTATTTATATCCGTTAAAGTCTCTTGCTCTAGCGGTTTTGGTGAATTTGGATTTTTGAGGTGGAGCATGTCCATTAATTCCGGTTGGTCATGGCCTTGTACGTCAGGCACAGGTCACCTCTGAGCAGACGGTATGCAACTGAATAGAGTTGGAGTTTCTTCAGTTTGGCAGCATATGACAGGTTTTGGAGTCCCTTTATCCTTTTGGTGAGGAACTTTTGGGGTCTCTCCAATTGCTGCAGGTGTCGGGTGAGATACATCCCGAATTGGGCATTATCATTAGTCTGATAAGTGAAGAGTACAGGGGAACAATGACCTCACTTGATCTGGATGTGAATCCCTTCATGATCAGGTGGGCAATGTAGAAGGTCGAGGCCACTGTCAACCTGGGTCCCCAGGTCCCTGATAACCTCTTCTCCTCTAAAGGATGTCTGTCCGATGTACTATCCACTATCTGTGGGACTCCACTTGTAACTGGCTTGGAGTCTGACATGGCTCAGCAACTCTAACCCTGTGGGTTTCTGTCCTTTAGCCAGTTTGCAACCCATCTGTGACATATGGGTTTACATTTAAGCTGGTAAGTTTTTTGCAAGGTCAAGGTAGGCTGTATGGACTGCCTTTCCCTCATCAATGGCCTTGATGACTGTTTAGTTCAAAAGGCAAGATCTGCCCTTGACAAAGCCAAACTGGGTTGGGTCCAAGGTCTGCAAGTCCCCTATGTCCTTGTTTATGAGTTCCATTATGATCCTCTCCATAGCTTTGCAGACCAGGCTTGTTATTACCAGGGTCCATAGAGGCACTGCCTTTGTGGAGTGGGACCACAGTATCCTGTGGTGAGGCTAAGATTAAACAGCTGCCTTATTAGTTCTTCATTGAGTTCATGGACCCCATCCAGTCCCATTGATGCTGTGTTTTAGCTTTGAGATGTCTGGGAGGCTACACTCAGTTGGGATAGTTATCTCTCCTTTGCTCTGAACCTGTCTGCCAGTATGTTGGCAATGTCTGTGGGTTCAGTGATTTTTGTATCATTTTGGACTAATTCTGAGCATATCTGGGAGTTTCCACCCAGGTTTCTGACATAGCTGAAAAACTTATGATTGTCTTTTGAATCTATGGCAATTTTTCTCTCAAAGTTGGCCTTGGATGATTTTATGAGGGATCGTAGTTTCTTGCTAGTGCTGATCAAAGATGCCTCCTTTTTGGGATTTTGCTCTATCATGTAATAGCTTTCTCCTCTTATTGTAAAGTTTGTTTATAGCTGGGGTCCACCAGACTGAAAGAGTCTTGGTTTTATTTGGGATTGCCTGATCCATGCAGTCCTGAAGGTGTTCATAGAAGGCATTTGTAAGGGCTTGGTTGTAGTTTCCATTGGCTCGGGGGCCTTGAAGGATACCACACCTGTCTTGAGTAGTGTGAAGTTTGCTTTAGAGAAGTTCTGTGGATGTGGATTTCTAGTGAGATTAGTTTATGATCTGATCTCACCAATGAGGTTTGTCCCCATGTTCGTGATGATGAGATCTAGTATATTTTCTCCTCTTGTGGGGACGGTGACTAGTTGTTCCATGGCATTTGAAATTATGAACTCCAGGAACCTTTGGGCTAGAAAGTTTGGGCTTGAGTAATGTTCCCAGTCTATATTGAAGTCACCCAATATGATGGTGTTTGGTGATACATTTATACCCTCCAGTGTCTTCAGGAAGGCTGTGCGGGTTTCCTGAGTTTGAGAGGTGGGCCTGTAGCATGCTACAAATTGTAGAGCAGTTTTGCCTATGGTTAATTGCACCTGGATGGTTTCGATGCTTTGGTACAGTAGCCACTAACCTGGAGTTGATGAATATGGATACACCCCTCCTTTTGTGGTGTGGATGATATGAGATTAAACCTGATAGTGCCGGGGTGCTCTCAGGATCCTTGAACCAGGTTTCAGTCACAGCACAAACATCGATGTTCTCCATACTGAGAGGTGCTTAACAAAAGCTGGTTAATGGCACCTAAGTGCTGTTAAGATTGGACTAACAGTGGACAGTGCTGACCAGCAAAGAGCAGCAGCAGAAGGTTAAACAGCTTTTAAAATCTGTTACAAATTTATTATTATATGTTTTCGACATGGAGGCCAAGATTCACCTCTCCAGCTTCTCTTGCAAGGTGAATTTCTTGGCATCCACGTCTCAGACACATAATAAGCTGGTTATGATTACAGACCCAGTCATAATCATATATATTTTACTTATATTAACTACCAGATAGTGCACTGATTAAAAGTGACTGCTGAAATATTTTTCACAGTTAACAAAAAATGTAGAATGTTATTAGGATAAGTACAGAGATTAAGACAATGCAGAAGGTTGAAGTTAATATAACAGAGTATAAGTCTTGCAGTAAACATCTATTTAAGATTCAATCAAAAATTGTCAGTATGTGCATTATGTACAAAATAATTCACAAGTCAGTGGGAAAGCAGGGAGGATGAGTAAAATAAGGTCAGACGAGGAAAAAGGAATGCCGTAGAGGTCAGGTGACGTGGTCATTACAGATGCAGGTACACTAGTCTTGTTTTAACAGGTACAATTTTTAATTTCCCTACTGAATTTGTAGTGATTGGTACTTTCTTTTAGGTGTGTTGAAAGACTGCCAAATCCAGCAGCAATAGAAGAGAGGCATATTTAGTACAGGTTAACTCTAGGAGTTGTGACAGTGGGAGCTGTTGAGGTCATAAGAAGGCCTAAACATGCATGTCCACAGCTATTGGGGTTTGGCATTATTGACCTGAATGTATCCATAATAACCTAAAAAGACAGAATAAAAAGTCATGGACATTCAGAAGCCATATAGCTGAAATGCTTGATGTCCTTAAAGGGTCATTTGCATATATCCCATGGGCCTGTACTACAGGAGGTTTAAGGTATCTCACAGTGAAAACTCTAGTTTGGCTAGGCTTTGCTTGTAGTTTTTACTAATTGGTTTGTCTATGTGACCTTTTTACTCTTTGGTTTGTGAACAGTACCTTACGTTACAAGAAGAGTTTTTCATGGAGTTTGACAGAGGTGAAAAGTTATGAGATTTAGTAGTTTAAACTGCAATGATCCTTTATTTACTGATTTGTTGTCTAACTGACGATGATTGATTGTGTTACATTTTGTGTCACTTTGTACTGAAATCAGCTGCAGAAGACAGAAAACATGGCAACCCACTATTGCATCATCAGAATGGAGGCTAGATGACACACATTCAGGAAGTAATAGGACAGCTGTTCAAAATAAAGAAAATACAAAAACTTTATTAAACTTAATAAATATAGTTCCACTCAAGTAATGAAAATAAAAAAATGTTTATTTTATCATCAGAAAGCCCACTTTACATGATGAGTGCATGCATACTGCTATAGCTGTTGTTAGGCACCTGTGAAACCAGCAGCCACAGAGTCTGATGACTTCCAGCAAAATGACCCACAGGAAAACACCAGCAGCATCTAACTGTGGGAAAGGGAATGCATGAGCGCACTTTGGTAATTACTTATGGTCAGTGGAAGACTAACAGAGTAGGCTGATTTGGCATTTGCTTCTTTGTCTTTTTTTTTCTAAACTATGCAATATCAGGGAACAGAGAGGACATAGGTTCATAGGTAGGTACTAGGCTATTGGCCCAAGGGCCTAAGTAAGCTTAGCCAACAAGGTTCCCTGGCTTACACCACCCAATAAAGTTATTTTTCTGTGCCCCTGTTGAGCAAAGCCACAAAAGTGATCCCCGGGGTGTATTTCCTATTTCCCATCTACTCATAAAGATTTTTCTTGAAGAGTGCTATTGAGGAACTTTGCTTGACATAGATGGGTGGCTTGTTCCAGAGTATGGGAAGTCTCTGGGACAGGAATCTATCACAGTACATCTATAATATTTCTGGTCCACTTCATATAAGGAGACATCTGACTGGTTACATCATTTTTTTTCCATCCACTTTTTTTCTGTCTCCAAACTAATAAATGTGAACAGAGTGAATGGCATCTGAAAGTTGCAATCTTACAGGTCCGCTTCTTGGAAAAACAAGACCTGATTGTTTGCAGCATTTCACCGACTCCTCTTAATTTCTTTAAAGCCTCATTTTTCTTCATATTTTTGCTCAAAAAGTAGAATGGAACCTGTGTAGATGCTGTTGACAGCAAAAAACAGTCACAATGTCCAAAGAAAGCTGGATAACAAAGCCAAAAAGCAAGACAATCAATTTTATTTAAGTACAATGTAAAATGCAGAGCTCTCAGGTTAAACAACCCTTCCTCGGTGCAATATAAACTCATTAAAAACCCATTACATTTTTAAAAAAGAGAAACAGACACAGCAACTAGTCATATAAAAGAAGCAATCATTAACTAAAATCCTTAGAGATACATACTTATTTATCTGTAAGCAAGTAGATAAAACATATAGCAAGAGTTTAAAATGTCTAACAATTTTAAGAAGAAAGACATCACTATTAAAAATATATACTAACAGATATATAAATATACAAATACATTTAAATATTATAAACCATTATAAAAATTCCTTAAAAACAATATTCAATAAAAACCTACTTAATTATGCATGCATATGATGTTCCTGCCCAAGTAGCTGATACATACACACACACACACACACACACACACACACACACACACACACACACACACACACACGCACATACACACACACACACACTTTGAGATTTGAGTTATATACAAGCACACAGACACTCCTGGGGAAGGCTGGCACAGGCTCACTTGCTATGTCCCCTTCTGCCAGACTATAAGTTAGTGCCGACTGCCACCAACCACTACTATCAGCTACTATAAAGGCCCTTACCAAGGATGTCCATTTCTACTGTGCAATGTTATTATTATCTAATTGGTAAGTGTGACTGAGACTTGAAGGCTATTTTAGGAGTGGCCTATACAGTATCACCAAATACATGCAAGTATCTAAGAGCTTAAATTATCTCTACAGTAAATTAGCCACAATTCAAAGGTTTAAATATATTTAATAATAAATAATAAAAGTACAAGACAAGTACATGAGTTCCCCGAGCTTTGTCCTGAGGTTTAGGACATATCCCACAACAGACTCCTTGTCAGAGTCACATTCACCCTCCCACTCATCGTGAATTAAGTCTAGAGGCCCCCTCACCCTATGACCATACAACTCAAAGGGTGAAAAACCTGTGCATTACTGGGAACCTCTCTGTAAGAAAACAACAGATGGGGCAAATATTTGTCCCACTCCCTCTTAAACTGGTCTGCATATCCACATAGCATGGACTTGAGTGTAGAGTTTAACCTCTCAACAAGACCATTAGTCTGGGGATGGTAGGGGTGGTCTTTAGGTGCTTCACCCCACAGTACTTCCACAGACAAGCCAGTAGGTCTGACATGAAATTGGCACCTCTGTCAGTCAGTATTTAATTTGGGAAACCTACCCTGCTGAAAATCTCTAACAAAGCATTTGCCACCTTTTCTTCCTCAATGCAGGACAAAGCCACTATCTCAGGGTATCTTTTACCATAATCTACTACCACTAGGATATACTTTTTCTCTGTGGAGGATGGGGTACTCAGAGGCCCCAGAATATCCAGAGCTACCCACTGAAATGGCTCCTCAATCACAGGCAAAGGTATCAAAGGAGCTTTGACCTTGTCCCTTACCTTGCCTACCTTTTGGCAATGCTCACAGGTTCTGCAGTACCCTCTTACATCTCTGGAAATTCCAGGCCAATAGAAGTTCTGCATAATACATCTCTTTGTATGTTTTATGCCCATATGACCTACAAAGGGAATATCATGGGCTATGGCTAGAAGTGCCAGATGGTAGGTTCTGGGCACTACCAACTGCTGTATTCTCACACCCTCTAGCCCTCCCTCAGGGGTCCAGTCTCTATACAGTAACCCTTTGTCCCAGTATACAGACTCCCCCTTCCCTTGAGAATTAAGTTCCTCACTAGCTACCTGTCTCAGGTCTTGCAATGTAGGGTCTGAGAGCTGCGCCTGTCTCGACTCTCTCTTTGTTACCCTTCCCAGCTCCCATTCCACAGGAAGTCTGGTATTCACTGACAGCTGTTCCTCATTGTCAGCCTGGGTACTACTACTCACCTTTGCCCTTGCAGTCACTCTGTCCAAGGGACCATCAGCACACACAAACAGCTGTGGTTCACCTTCAGTCTCACTGCTACAGGGTAGATCCCTCCCTGAAGTAACCACCTCACCAGTCCTGGCTGCAAGTATGCAGTCTGACTAGATCTCCCCCAGGCTGCCAGACCCACATGCTTGTCTCCAAGCCTGACTGCTTGCAACTGCATTAACACACAGTACTGCATTATCAAAATCTTTCCCTATCAGGACATCTGCAGGATGGTAGTTTGGTACCCTTGTTGTCTTGAGACAAGCTACTGTTGGCATTTTATCATTTCCACTTACTGGATCTCTTACCTTTTGCTCCCCACCTTCCCTCTGTGGACATCTATATGCTACATGGCCCCACTGGTTGCATTCAAAACATTTAAATCTAGGTCCTGGATGTGTACCTGGACAAGTGGCTTCCTCTGCTACTGTCAGATTCTGTTGGGGCAGTCTGGGCTACCCACCATGAGTTCCCTTAGACCCATGAGCAGCACTGTATGTCCCTTTCCTGTGCAGGGATGCCCTGCTTGCTAGGTATAGACCTCCCTTCGTCCCCAACTCATCTGCAGTAAGGCGTTGTCTATTAGCTAACCAGATCCTCATGTCCTCAGGCAAAGTGCTAACGGCTTGTTCCCTCACCAAAATGTCTGCCAGCCCTTCAGAAGTGGTGACCTGATATCCACTCACCCACCTATGAAAATAAGTGCTTAGTTCAGCAACATATTCACATATTTTCATCTGCCTTGTGTCTATGCTCACAAAACTTTTTCCTATAAGCTTTGAGTGTTAGCATAAAATATTCTAGCAAACAATTCTTTACAACATTATAGTTTAAAAAGTCAACATCAGATAGTTTGGAAAGAACATTTACAGCTTTACCATGGAGTAAGGGGGTCAGGAACCATACCCAGAGCCTTTGGTGTACATACCCTCTCAAACATATGAATGAAACTATCAAAATTATCCTCCTCGGTAAACTCTGGAAGAAATTTACTGGCCTTTGTGCTTCTGGGATCCGGTTACTCCCTTCCCCATTACCTCCATGACTCTGGTGAAGAGTCAGCATCTTCTTTTCTTGTTGCCTCTGCCTCTCTTTCTCCTCAGCTTCTATTTCCAAATGCCTGGCCTCCAACTCAAGTCTCTTTAGCTCCACACGGACTTTTAAGTCCTCTGTAGAAAAGCTAAGCTGTTCATTCTCTGAGTGTTGTACATCTCCATGGTCAGTCTGATCATCCTCCTGATCATTATTCTCTGATGCAGCTGTGACCAAAGCTGCAATCATGTCTGCTTTAGTCAGCTTCCATGCACCAGTCCCTTAGCCTGGCACATCTCAGTCAACTGGCTCCTTGTCAGCTTGCTATACTCCTCTGCTGTCATGTTTGCCTGCTCTACCTGACTAACTAAGCTAACAAAAGAAATAAAACAATTGTGATCTGAACTCTGAATGTTCACTGCATGGCTGATTTAGAGTACAAAAACACCTTCAGTGATCACTGTACACAAGCTACAGGAATTCACTATCCACACCACTACAAGCCAATTAACATGTAATGTGGCTAACTCACCACTATCAACCAATTAATATTTGATGTGGATATCCCACCACTGCAAAACAATTAATATGTGATGCCCATGCACTGGTCCAGTAATCAAGGAGCCTCAATCCTCATCACTAACACCAGTAAGGGATGTGCACATTGGGAGGATAACAAGTACACACACAGTAAAGTACAATTTCCCTTATGAGCATACAGAAATCACAGTAAGTCTGGGGCTGGTTTCTCCCTTTCTCTCCAGATCCCCAATAAGCCTCCCCACTGGCACAGCTATAGGTTTCAGATCTCAGCCAAGTGGTCAAGCCAAAACCTCCAGCACCCTCTCTATCCAACCAGTGCTTTGTGTCTCTACCCAAGTAGCTGACACACACACACACTTTGAGATTTGAGTTACATACAAACACACAGACACTTCTGGGGGAAGCTGACACAGGTTCACTAGTTATGCCCACTTCTGCCCAGACCATAAGGTAGTACCAACTGCCACCAACCACTACTATCAGCTACTCTAAAGGCCCTTACCAAAGGGTTCCAATTCTACTGTGAAATGGTATTATTATCCAATTGGTAAGTGTGACTGAGACTTGAAGGCTATTTTAGGAGTGGCCTATACAGTATCACAAATACATGCAAGTACACTAAGAGCTTAAATTATCTCTACACAAAATAAGCCACAATTCAAAGGTTTAAATATATTTAATAATAAATAATAAAAGCACAAGACAATACTTATTCATTCAACACAATGACAATAGAGAGTTCAGAAATCACAGGAAAACTTTAAAACAACATTGTAGGACAGTCTCACATAAATACAGAAGACATATACACTAATCTGAATATTTTCCTATCTATCTCTAAGAGCGATACTAAGAACTAAGTCTTACTTACAGAGCAAAGCAAAGTGCTGGTGAGATGTTAACAGGTCCAGAAAAAAGACAAAATGCACTCTCTTTCTCTCTGAGATAGTTCTTAAATTGATTATACACATTACTGTTGAATCATTTCAGATTACATCATTCCTGTCACCTCTGCTTAAGTTCCCAGGCTAACAGAACTTAAAATCTAACATTTCTTTGTGATCTGCAGCTGCCATGAAGTCACAGAGCAATAAAAGTTACTTTACATGTGGTACCTAGTAATTAACTCTGTCTTAAGACAATAGAAATAAACTTCTAGCCTAGACATCCTTTCTCTTAGCTTGAGATCACACACAGTCATAAAATTCTTTACGTATCAGCTTATTTTCTTAGAATTTACAAGTTAACTCTGTATGTCCCAATTTCTACCATGAAAACATACATTACATAGGCATAGAGTTTATACACATTTCTGCTTTCTTCCAGCAGGGTACACTGTGATTACAATCTTGAAGCTCTGCACATAACACGGTTTTCTTACATTTGTAAAAACAACCCTGTTGGGTCATATTAATATTTACAATGACATAGAATTATTTACAAAATTCTATCTAGCTGGGCTGGCAGCCTCTCAATTTATCAATGGTCTATAATATTTAAATGTATTTCTATATTTGTTAGCATATCTATTTTTAATAGTGATGTCTTACTTCTTAAAATTGTTAGACATTTTAAACTCTTGCTATATGTTTTATCTATTGGCTTACAAATAAATAAGTATGTATCTTTAAGGATTTTAGTTAACGATTGCTTCTTTTATCTGACCGGTTGCTTTGTTTGGTTCTTCTTTTTAAATAATGTAATTTTTTTAATGAGTTTATATTATACTGAGGACGGGTTGTTTAACCTGAAAGGTCTGCAGTTTACATTGTTCTTTAATAAAATTGATGGTCCTGCTTTTGGCTTCATTATCCAGATTTCTTTGGGCATTCTTATTTTTGCCCCATATTTTTTCCAGGCTGGATTACAGCCAGTAATACCACACAGAGTTTCATGCTTCTTAGTGTTCAAAAAATGCATATTGATGCAAAACCTGTTGCTCTAGTAACGTTTCAGATGAATTAAAATAATATTTAAAAGTTTACTTAATTTGGAGAACTACTCCCAGCAGCATACTTCTCAACTGTACCACTTCTTTGATCTATATTCCTATGAACAGCCCCATGGAAGCTCCTTGCATAAAAGTAGAGTTGCGTAAAATCTTACCATAATGTTAGATGTCCTTACCTTCACTGCTGCAGTATTCTTAACATATGGGATTCCCTGCCATGGAAGCCCAATGCTGGCCAGTCTACCAAAGACTGCTATTGCGTTAAAGATGCACCAAACATCACCCAAATGCTCCTTGCGTAGCATAGGGCATAAAGGTGGCGTTCAGGCCTACCATAATCAAAACTGATTGCCGCAGTAGGAACACCAGTACAAGGAACACAAGAGATAATCTGTACATCCAGAAAGGCAAAGGACTAGAGGGAAGGAGGGAGGGAGCAAATACTGCAACGGTAAAGGAAAGAACATCTACTGTTATGGTAAGATTTTACACAACTGTACTATGTCCTTACATTCACTGCTGCAATATTCTTAACATATGGGAGAGTACCGAATGCTCAAGAGGAAAGCAGGGAGGAAGAAGGAGCAGAAGAGTCCCCTAAAAAGCCATGAAGAATGGCACTAGCAAAACCAGCCCTAACTCTAGAGATACCATCCAACTTGTAGTGCTTGGTAAAGGAATGCACAGAAGTTCAGGTAGCTGCTTCAAGAATAGAATTAGTATTTAAGCCCTTGGGAAAAGCACCAGAAGACGCCACAGCTCTAGGAGAATGAGCCTTGACTGAAAAGGGAAGGCTCTTGCCATGAAAAGTGTAACATAAAGAAATAGCCTTAGAAATCCAAGAAGAAATAGTTTACTTGGATACAGCAAGTCCCAGATCTAGGATGAAAAGAAACAAACAACTGATCAGATTTTCTAACAGCCTTAGTTTTATCCAAATAAACAATGAATTGCTTATACAGGTCCAAAGTATACAGCACCCTATCACTGTCAGTTTGTGGAGAGGGAGAAAAAGTAGGCAGATTAGTAAACTGATTAAGTGATAGCTCATTAACCACCTTAGGCATAAAAGAAGGGTTAGTGCGCAAGGACACTCTGTCCTCATGAAATATAAAAAAGGAGGACAAGCCATAAGGCCTGTAACTCAGACATCCATTTGGCAGAAGTAAGAGCTAACAAAATAACAGTCTTCCAGGAACAATGTTGCAGGGAAGCTGTAGCAGCAGAATCAAAAGGAGGCCGAGTCAGCTTCTCCAATACAAAATTAAGATCCCAGGGAGGAAGAGGAACACACTTCTTGGGAGGTCTAACGTTAAGGATGACTTTAAGAAATTGTTTCACCTGAAATCTAGAAGCTAAAGGAGGAAAAAAATGCAGACAAGCA
The DNA here is from genome assembly GCF_019279795.1 of Protopterus annectens. Taxonomy (NCBI): domain Eukaryota; kingdom Metazoa; phylum Chordata; order Ceratodontiformes; family Protopteridae; genus Protopterus; species Protopterus annectens. The sequence goes on along the minus strand of NC_056750.1, from coordinate 669,580,615 downwards.
GAGATAGCTGATAACTGGACCTTGATAGAAGAATAGGCCAAACCAGCATTAAGCAACAACAAATAAGACAGAACCAAAGAAACATTCACAGTAAGTGGGTCCAGGTTATGAAAGACATCAAATAGAAAACCTCTTCTGTTTGAATAAGTAGTATTTCCTAGTAGTAGGTTTCCTGGCCTCCTGCAGGACTTGCAGCCCATCCTCAGAAAAAAGGTGTCTATGAGGAATCAAAATCCTATTACTCACAGTGTCAGATGAAGCGTGGACAGGTGGGGATGGAAGATAGACCCCTTGTCTTGTGAGAGTAGAGCCATCCTGTGAGGTAACTTATAATGATTGCCCCTGGCTAAATGCAGAAAAAGAGGGAACTAGTGCTGTTGTGGCCAAAAGGGAGTCACCAACAAGATTTTGAAAGCATCCTGTTGAATTTTGAACACGACTTTCAGAGTGAAAGGAAGGGAGGGGGGTGATGCATAAAGAAACATCCCCTTCTAAGAAAATGAGAGGACATCCACCTTCCACACCAGAGGACCTGGACTCTGGCACAAACAGGGGAAGTTGTCTGTTCAGAGGGTAGGCGAAAAGATCCACTTGAGGAGTACCCCACTGGTGGATAATGTGAAGCATCCATTCATGGGAATGAGTTAAGGACCTGCTCAGAGTATCTGCCACAATGTTCTGACCAAAAGGGATATAAACTGCCTGAAGAGACACTTGATACGTGACAGCAAGATCCCATACCAGAAGTGCCAACCGGCAAAGAAGATAAGATCTTGTTCCTCCCTGTTTGTTGATATACAACATCACTGTGGTATTGGCTGTGAACACCTTGAGAGGCCCTGGAGAGAAAAGAGGATGAAAGGCCTGAAGAGCCAGCAGAAGAGCTCTCATCTCTTTGACACTGATGTGCTCCTTCTGCTGATGAGGCAACCACACCCCCTGAACTTTTAGGGAGCTAAATGTCACCCCATCCCATATCTGAAGTATCTGTGAATAATTCCTGAAAGGGAAGAGGGGGATGAAAAGGGATCCCTAGATTCAGAGACAACTGCTGAATCTGCCAGTGAAGTTCCTGTCTGAGACAAGGAAGAAGATGAACTACAAAGTCTAGAAAATATTCATGTTAAAACCATACTGACTTCAGAAACCACTGAAACTTTCTCATGTGAAATTTGGCCAGAGGGAGCGTCTGAATGGTGGATGCCATGAAACCCACAGTTCTCAGAAACTCCCTGGGGGTAATGGAAGCCAGAGGAAGAAGAGTGTGAAAGAAAGAAATGAGAGTTAAGGCCTTTGGAGGGGGCAGGGAAGTCAGCATTGGTACTGTCTGAATCCTGTAACCCAGAAAAACATGATCCTGAGGTGGAGACAAAGAAGACTTTTTGAAATTAATAGTGAACCCAGACTCTGAAGAAGGGAAACAGCAAAAATAAGATTTTGCAAATGGGTCTCTGGCGAGGACATTTGAATCAACAGGTCATCCAAGTAAGGAAATATTTGGATCCCCTGAAGCCTGCAAAAACAACCACAGAAGTAAGGCATTTGGTGAACACCCTTGTGGCAGTAGAAAGGCCAAAGGAAAAAGCCGAGAACTGAAAACAGGAGGAAGCAAGAGAGAAATCCAGAAACTTCCTGAAAAGAGAATGGATTGGAATATGGAGATAAGCATCCTTGAGATCCAGAGACTCCATATAGGCCTGAGGAAGCAAGAGAGGAAACAGAATCTGAAGGGATAACATCAGAAAGGAAGGGACTTTTAGAAAAGTGTTTAGATGAGAGAGGTCTAGAATAGGTCTCCAAGTGCTCTCTTTCCTGGGCACTAGAAACAGTCTGGAGTAGAACCCTTTCTCCCTTTGGGACACAGACACCTCGTACCTCGAGTCAAGAGATTTTGAAGAACATCTGGGAAAAAGGGAAATTGTTCCCAAGGAGGCTGAGGAATGCCCATAAAAGGAGGATGGGATTTCCACACAGTGAAGTACCCCTGGCGAATGATTGACAGAACCCAAGAATCCTGAGTGATCTGAAGCCTAACAGCAAGAGAAAGGCAAAGAGAAAGAGGAATGTGGCTGGGAAGGGAAGGATAGTCATACAGCAGCTGGTATTTCTGGAAAGGAAGGCTTTGGAGTCCCTGAAAACTAAGGAGCCTTAGTAGGAGGAGCCCGTTTGCCACTCTTCTTACCTTTAGTAGAAGGGCGGGATTGCCTATGAACAAAGGCAGACTTAGCAGGGTAGCTTCTCTGAAATTTAGGCACAGGAGAAACAAACACGTTTAAGCTCCTGTAAGGCTTTACCCTTATCCTGAAGGAACTTAAACAAACCAGAAGCAGCTTTCCCAAACAAAAGCTTAGAATCCAGAGGAGCATCCATCAACTTAACCGTAATGTCATCAGGTAGAGGTTGAAGCCTAAGCCAAGAATACCACCTCATCACTGAACCAAAAACAGCAGCCCTAGAAGAGGTATCTACTGCATCATAACTACATTTAATAGAATTACGAACGACTTGACAGGAAGTTCCAGGCAAAGAAAGAACAGCAGTTTTACCCTCAGAGTCTGGAAAATCAGAAATAAGTTTACAGGGCTGCAAAAGAAGAGCCAACACATACCTAGACAGGTCTTCTTTGACCCATCGAAAACACAGTGTATCGAATCTGAGTTACACGTGTCCATTTTTGCAAAATTGCATTTATTTGAAAATGCACTTTCATGAAAATCAGTTCAGAGAAGACAGGTCGCTGCTTCTGAGATGCTGTGGTGGTACAGGTATGTTGTTTCTTTAGTGATGTATGGGAGGGGAGATTGTTTTTGTAGATCGCGGTATAGTGAGGATAAGGAAATATTCCCTTTTCCCCATTGTAGTGCGATCTTGAAGTTAGTATATATAAGTAGCGGGGGGGGCAGGGGACTTACCCCTGCATAAATGTGTTTACTGCATTTGTTTTTTTTTTTTTTTTATTTCCTTTTGTGGTTCGGTGACTTGATTTTGACAAAAGTGCATTTTCGAATAAATGCACTTTCGCGAAAACGGACTCGTGTAACTCAGATTCAATAAACTGTGTTTTTGATGGGTCGAAGTAGACCCATCTAGATGTATGGGTCTGGTAATTAATAGCCCTAAAACCTAGGGTAGCAGAAGTGTAAGCCTTCTTACCCAGCCTTTCCATAGCTCTGCTGTCCTTGTCAGAAGGCAATAACTTGGGCAAAGGAAACAAGTGAGACAGCCTATCAGGGGCTGCAGACACTACAGAGGTGTCAACAGCAGGACATTTATATAAAAAAGAACAATCCTCAGGCACCCTAAAACACCTGTCAGGTTTCTTGGGCACAGAGGGCAGAGAATCAGGAGCATGACAGACACTGGAAAAAGCACCCAGCAAAGCAGCCAAAACAGGAGGAATCTCCGCAGGCTTAGGATAGTCCAACTTCAGCAACTCAAAGTACCTGTTATGGATATCAGAGACCTGAGCACAATCCCACTTAAAAAAATCCATCATTCTAGAGACTGTGTCCCCAAAGGAAATTTCCTCAAAAGTAACATCAGAACTAATAGATTCCTCCTCCTCATCTAACCCATAGTCCAAAGGAGAAGGATTTTGAGTAGAACAAGTCAGGGATTATTCATCAGAATCTGACTCATCCTCAAAAGAATCCTGTTCTCTAGGCCTTTTAAGGGGAGTAAAGGACCAAGAAGGAGCAGGAACCGAAACCCCTTGAAGAGCCTTAAAGGACATTAAAGCAGTAAAGAGCCCCTGAGTAAAAGCCTGACAGTCACTTTGTGGATCCCTAGGAGCAGAAGAAACGTGTTTAAGTTTTTGTTTCTTTTTTAAGGGAATGTCCCCTCCAAAAAACTGAGAAGGCTCAGACCCAGAATGACAATTGAGAACTGTAGTAGGAACGTCTTCCCCTTCTAAAATGGAGGAACCCCTCTGGGCCACTCAGAAATAAACAACTGTGGTTCCCCCTGAACATCTGAGATGAACAGATGCAAAGCCTCTTCAAATGTGCTGCCAGCTGGATCCTCACCTGCCTCCAACATGGTTGCAGCAGAGAAATCTAACAACATAGCCAGGTAAACCTCCAGGTTTGTAACAACCTCAGGAGAAACACCTAGCAGAGGCTGGACAGTGGAAGATTCCAGTCATACCTTTTTCACCTTCTTCTTCCTTAACAGCTGACCCTCGGGGCAGGAGAGTCCTTCCATTGTATCTTTAGCAAGAAGCTTAAGACACGGGTTCTCAAGATACAAGGAAAGGGAAGAAAGTCTACAGTGAAGGGTTTTTGGGATGAACGCCTGAAAAACAGAACAAAATGTACGGTTATGAGAAGCTCCTAGTCAAAAAAGACACTTATCGTGGTGGCCTTTATGGGTAATTTGTCTCCCACACTGGCATTTACCCTTCCTGAATGACATTAACCCCAAGGAGCACAAAATAAGATAATAAAAAACAAAACCCCCAACTGGACACTTATCTGTAGCTAAAACGAAGTCAAGAAACAGGTATAGGTATTCAACTGACAGAAAATGGACACAAGTAAACAGATCGATGGTGAAAAGATATGTTCGAACTCACAGCAAAGACGTTCTGACTATGGTAGGCCTGAACGTCACCTTTATGCCATACGCTATGCAAGGAGAGTTTGGTGTACCTTTAAAGCAACAGGAGTCTTTGGTAGACTGGCTGGACATCAGGCTTCCATGACAGGGAATCCCATATGTTAAGAATATTGCAGCAGTGAATGTAAGGACATCTACTTTTTCTTCCTTTACATAAATTACAACAAATTACAGGCAGCAACCAGTGTTGTAAATGCATTCCCATCGAGAAATGTTTTAAAATAAGCTGGGTTTTTTTTCATTATGAAATCATATTAAGTAGGTATGTTTATCTGAAAGCACTTCCTAGTTTCAGAGCTGTGCACCTATTCATGTTCTGGCTGCTGCCATGTAATTGGACCCAGAAGCTCATTTGGCTTGTTCTGACTGCTTGAGTGGAGCTGCTGTGTGGGTGTGCATTTGTGATGAGGTGGATAAGGAGAAAGATGAGGGTTATAACCTAGTAACATCACATAAACTTCACTCATGAAAAAATACTGGAATGAACAGTCTGTCAGTATTATGGTGAGCGAGAGAGAGCAAGAGAACAATAGTGGTTCTGTTCTGCTTCATGAACTTGGTCTTTCTTTGTCTAGATTTATTTTTTAAACAAATTGATGAGTCCATTTCTTTTTTTCTGTTGCTGCTGCAAAGATATAGTAGGTTGTTGCTAGTTTTGCATTTTGTGCCTAAACTAAAGATAGCAGGACAAAAAAGACCATCCATTTGCAGGCACGTTGCAGCAACTTCTTTGCCTGGTGTGAAAACGTATATTGGATGGAGTTGGGACTTGGCACTCTCACGCACATATGCACACACACACACACACCCACATGCACACACACACCCACATGCACACACACACACACACACACACACACACACACACACACACACACACACACACACACACACACACTCTGCAGACTTGTGGTAGAAAATGTTTTTGTTCACCAATCCAAAAAAGGATTTGAGCCTCCTGAATATCTATGGCAGGAAAAGGTGGTTTGAGAAAAAGTAATGCACTGATGTGTATACCTGGGAAGGGAACAGGAAAGCTAGTGGGGCAGACTGGTAGGTGGTTGAGGTTTAGCAACTTGAAGTGAAGCATAAAGAAAAAAGGCACATTAGATACTTGCAGGTAGCTAGTGGTTCTTTAAAGACACTGATATCTAATTGAGAATATTAGGTTAATTATAATTTTTTGGTCATATGTACCTTCTTTGAAGAGCATATTGAATGTTCTCCCAGTATTGTTGGCTTCACCTGGAATTCTTAAGCAAAGAAGTTGAGAGATATGGAGGAATGTTCCTGTTTTGAGACTTAAACAATCTGCACCCTATACAGCCCTTCATTGAAAGGGTCTGTCAGAAATTCATTGTTAAGATTTTTTTTACAAATATCTATGATGAAGGGTACTGGATCATATTAAATGTATCATAATAACTTTCTGTATGTCTTTTGATCTGAGACACAGGATCTGAATTGCTTAGAGAAAGTAAAGCCTTATTAAGTTTAATTCTGCTGGTTGCCAAAAAAACAAACAATTACTAGAAAATGGAAATCAAGGTTTAAATCAACTGTATTTGAAGTACTGAATATTGTAAAAGAGATAAAAGAACTGGAAGTGGGATCTTTAGAAAAGAGAAGGAGCAAATTACATAGAAGTAAATGGGAACTGTGTGAACAATACATGCAGAATAATGTTCAGAAGGAGAAGGGGAAGTGATATTTAAGGGATGGCAGGAAATGAGCCAATTATGTAATATTGGACTGATGAGAGTGTGATGCCCCTGCAATGGCCCATTAATCAAAAAGCCTCAATCCTCAACACTAACAATGAGGGACGAGCACATTGGGAGGATGACAAGTACACACACAGTACAGTACAATTTCCCCTAAGAGCACACAGAGATCACAGTCAGTCTGGGGCTGGTTTCCCTCTCTCTCTCCAGATCCCCAGTAACACTCCACATTGGCACAGCTATAAGGTTAAGATCTCAGCCGAGAGGTCAAGCTAAAACCTCCAGCACCATCTCTGTCCAACCAGTCCTTCATGTCCCTGCCCAAGTAGCTGACACACACCCACACAAACACAAACACACACACTCACACACACACACACACACACACACACACACACATACACACACACACACACACACACACACACACACACACACACACACTTGATATTTGATTTATATACAAATGCACAGGCACTCCTGGGGAAGGCTGGCACAGGTTTACTAGCTATGCCCCCTTCTGCCCAGACTATAAGGTAGTAATCACTGCCACCAACCACCCTTTATCAGCTACTTTAACACCCTTCCCAAAGGGTGACCAATTCTACTGTGTAATGTTACTATTATCCAAATGGTCTAAGTGTGACCAAACTTATTTAAGAGTGGCCTGTACAAGGGCACCAAATACACATGCAAGTAGTCTAAGAGCTTAAATAGCTCTAAACAAACTAGCCACAATTAAAATGTTTAAATATATTTAATAATAAATAACAAAAGCATAAAACAATACTCAATAACCCAATACAGTGACAACATAGTTCAGAATCACAGGAAATATTTTAAACAACATTGCAGGAGTCTCACATAAATACAGAAAACATCTAAACTAGTCTTACTAAGTTCCTATCTATCTCTAAGAGAGATATTATGATCTATGTCTTACTTACAAAGCAACATGCAGGCAGAAGTGCTGGGTGAATGTTTCTAGGTCCAAAGACAAATACAAAATGCACAGACTCACTCTCTGAGATAGTTCCTAAATTACTATCAAACATTTCTGCTGGGTTACCTCAGATTATGTCATTCTTGTCACTTCTGCCTTTAGTTCCCAGGCTAACAGAAACTTTAAAATTAGCACCTCTGTGTCAAAAATACTTATCCCTGAGAAGTTGCCTGGAACTGTAAGTCATAAAACCAGTTAAATAACTTTACATTTGAAACCTGTAATTATTTCTGTTTCCAGACAAAAGGAAACCTACAACTCTAGACATTGTGTCTGCTCTGAGCTGAAACAGAGATAACAGAATCGAAAACAATTTCCATTTATTTTCTTGAGGTTTTGCAAGTTAACTCTCTATGTTCCAGCTACTACTATTAAAACATATTTGCACAGGCATATAGTTTACCTCCATTTCTGTTCTTACCCAGTAGGGTACACTGTGGTTACATTCTTGAAGCTCAGTACCTTACAAACCATTCACAAACCTCTGCACCAGTAGTTTAATGTACACATAGCATATAGTTTTCGTACATTTGTAAGACAAGCATACAAACCATATTACTATTCATAAATAACATATAATTATTTACAAAATTCCAGCTGGCTGGACTGGCAGCCTTCACAGAGAGTTACAAGGAAATAAAAGATACATTATGTATACTGTACAAATGGAAAGAAATGTTAATAAGGTTTGTTTTCTTTTCTGTTAATGTATGTTTGCCTGTATCTTAATATAAATTAATAAAGATGTTTTAAAAATATTTTTGTATGCAGGAAGAAACAGTTCTTAGCTATGCTGCAAACCCCCTAGGTGAAGCTAATTATAAATGATCCATATTTTGCCCATTTGTTCCACATTGTGAAAAGTAGTGTTCCACATTTTGGAGACAGAAGGTTGGCTGACAATTATTTGAATACATTACTGAATGGTTATTGGAAGGTATTACTATGTGGCCCTATACAATATGCACACACACACACACACACACACACACACACATATATATATATATATATATATATATATATATATATATATATATATATATATATAAAAGAGTCTACTTCTAAATTTGGAAGTTTCAAAGTACAGTGTGGAACAGTATACTTACCATTTTCCTCGCTATACTGCGCTCTCAGAGTTGATATATTTAATTAACAGGAGGTATGGGGGGTGCAGACGGGGCTTGCCCCTCTGCAAAACATAAAAAAATATATATATTTTTTTGTTTTTGTTTTATTTTATTTACATTTCCAAGTTTCAAAACTTTGATCTTATGGTCTCGACCATAAGAAATTTGAAGTTTTTGAAACTTCAAAATTTAGAAGTAGACCCATAGATAGATAAATATAGATATATATGTAGACATCAGACATCTGAAGTTTGCTGGATCTATCTATGGAGAAAATCAGCTATCTGCTGCTGCTTTCTCATTATTCTGGCTTTGCAGAACTAATGTGATAGCAGCTTGGAATACTTTAATGTGTGACTACTGTGTGTCTGGAATTTAGCTGGTATGAATTACACAACCATCATTTTTTATGACAATTCAACATCTAAAGAGTACAAAGAAGTGGTTATAACTTCTGAATAGATGATGGGGATGTCTGTGGATAAACGTAACTGACCCTCTTATTGTTTATTCAGTTTAAACAGTCACTAATCTGACTTTGCAGAACAACTATACATTTGTGTGAAGCAAGATGGTATATTTTACTGTGATTACTGGATGTTTGCATGTAGCAAACTTTAATTACTGTGACTGTTATGATTTTTACCACAGATATTTGAGGTGTTTACAGAGTCACTAAAGTTGCTGTAATTTTATTGCTTGATTTGCTTTTGTTGACCAGGAAAGTCATGTGGGCTGAAATGAGCCCATTTTCAGTGAAGACCTGGGGAGAAAAACTCCATAACATTATACAAGATAATATAAATTTGTTAAACAAGAGTTTCCACAGTGTAGCTGAGTTACAACAAGAGTATTAATCAGGAGAATTACTTGAGACAGTGTACAATAATATAGGTAGAAGTTATGAAATCAACTTTGATTCGTGGCAAAGGTATACAATGTATAAAGACTTTAACAGAGAGGACAAATAAGCCATACACATATACAAATATATAATACATTTTAGACAGAATATGTAGAATAGCTTATATAAAACAAGTATGGGTAACTGCACTATTGTTAATATACCTAGTGAGACAAATAGGACAAAAGAAGATTTTCAAGGGTGACACTTAAGAAGGGAGAAAGTGATGACTATAGGTTAGAAGGGGACAGGTAGGAAAATCGGGTTATCAAGGAATTGGAGATGGTACATGGGCAGAGCCATTGAGAAGAGGGATATTGATATAAGGACTTTTTGAATAAAGGGGTGCTATCAATGGTCTGGAGAGGAGGTGGAAGAGCGTTCCAGAGTTTGGCTTTAGTGAAAGAGTAGAGATACTGACCTGCAGGGAGTTTTGGTCCATTTACTTGGATAAGAGATTGATTTTCAGATCTGAGATGCCTATTTGGTTGATAGAGAGTTAGAAGGGAGGTGAGGGCTGGACATTCGAGGGGTTTGTATATAATTTTGTGTGCTGTAGATAGTTGTATGTTTGTGGGGTGTTATGGGAGTTTAAGCCAGTTTAGGGAATGTAAAGAATGGCAATGATGGGAAGAATATTTTGCACTTGTCACGAACTTAGCCATTTTGTTATAGCAGGAGTCCATCTTAGTTTTTAAGCAGGACTGGATGTTTGTAAGAATGGGGGCACCATAGAGGAGACAGGGTAGGAGAAAGGTTCGGGCAAGTGTTTTTCTAGTAGAGTAGTTTAATAAGTGTTTATGTCTATAAAGGGTACTGAGTTTTTGGTGTGGTTTTTTGATGTTGTTGTGGATGTGTTGGTCGAATGTTAAGTTATTGTCTACAGTAACACCGAGTAATTTGGTATGAGGGACTACCTCTATGGCAGTTTTGATACATGAGTAGATGATAAAGTTTGATTTATTAAAGTGGTGGGGGGTTTTGGGGTAAAAAGATCAGGAGTTTAGTTTTGTTGGGGTTTAGGGCAAGGTTGTTATTGGTAATCCAAGATTCAGTAGTGGAAAAAGCATTTTGGGTCATGGTCAAAAGTTCCATTTCTGAGGTGCTGGAGCAGATAATAGTATAATTATCTGCATATTGTACTACAGAACCATGAGTGATAGCAGAGTGAAAGTAGTTAATGAAGATGCTGAAAAGAAGGGGTCCCAAGATTGATCCTTGGGAAACCCCTGTGGCATTAGTTAGAAAAGGTGAAAGGGGGTGTAGCCATTTGGTAGATTGTTGTCTGTTTGTCAGATAGTTGGAAAACCAGTCAAGAGTGGAAGTGGATGTGCCTAGGTGTGAGAACTTAGAACAGAGAGAATGGGAGGTGGTGTCAAAGGCCTTAGGGAGAGATCAAGAAAAAGTGCAGATACAAGCTTGCCATCAATGAGATTGTGGTTGACAGTGTTCAAGAAGGAAAGGAGAGCAGTTATAGTGCTGTGTCCAGGTCGAAAGCCATGTTGAGTGGTGGAAAGGAGTTGGTTTTGAAGGAGATAATTCATAAATTGAGTTTGAATGTATTTTTCCATCATTTTAGAGGTGGGGATAGTATGGCAATAGGGCAGAAATTAGAGATTTCTGTGTTGTTGCCACCTTTATGTAAGGGAATGATGTGAGCTTTTTTCCAGATGGTGGGTACATAGGATTCTTGGGTAGATCTGCTTGTGAGAATGCTGATGGGGTAGCTGATAGATTTGGGTGGCATTTGTAGGTACTCAGGGGGTAAGTTGTCTGGGGTGGTACTACCAGATTTGAGTTTTAGCAAGAGCTTAGTCATAGTGGAAGTAGGAATAGGAGAAAAGGTAAACTGGGGAGAAGAATTTGTTGATGAGAAATGAGTTCTTGGGTTGTTGTTGTGACTAGTTTGAGTAAAGGTGGCAGCTAGTTTGGATATAGTCTCTATTAAGCAGGAATTGAAAAGTAAAGCGAGTTCAGGTGGGCTTTTGCCAGGATTTGGGCAAGGGTTGCTTTTGGTGTCCGGGTTTAGTAGAGTACAGACTGAGTTCCAAAAGCTTTTTGGGTTATGGTTACAGTCATTTTGGAGACAGGGGTAGTATTTTTTTTTATCTTTAATGACTAGACGTTTTATTTGGTTGCAGAGCTGTTTAAAGAGTTGGAGTTTGATGGGATTTTTCCTTTTCTGCTATTTTTTTCCATGTTCTGTCTCTCATAGTCATAAGTTGTTTGGTTTCTCCAGAAACTGATAAGTACAGAGGCTGCAGTGAATAAAAGTGACATGCTCCTATTGTTGTTTGATCACTGTTACACAACAGCCATTGATATGGTATGGCAGTAATGGTGTTACAGAATGCATTTTCAGAAATCAGTGTAAAAATAGAATTGTGATGGCTTATGCTAGTGTGGGGGTATATGTGGGATATGCTGGTTGCAGTGCACTTAAGAGTAAGAAGCTGACCATAATTTCTATCACTTATCATCACAAACATCAGTTTTGCACATGATGTGTGGCTCTTTTTTGTGGTTTGGTTGAAGTGGGATACATGTGAAAGCAACTGTTCATTTTCACAGTGGTGTAGTGAAAAGCTTTGCCATTTTACAGTGATTTGCTCTAGTTGAGTTCTTGGCTGTGACTTTTTCTATATGGAGTCTGCATGCGCTTCTTATCACTATATGGGTTTACCCATGTGCTCTGGTTTCTTTCAAAACCCAAGGACATGCCTTAAGTGAATTAGTGTTCCTCAAGTTTTACTTAAGGAGAATGTGTGTGTGTGTGTGTGTGTGTGTGTGTGTGTGTGTGTGTGTGTGTGTGTGTGTGTGTGTGTGTGTGTGTGTGTGTAAAAATCACAGTTTTTTTATCTGTGCAGCCATATAAAATTGCTGGCCACATACATAACTCTTCTCACTAGCAACAAAAGGAAATGCAGTTAATGTGGCATTATCTTGAAAAATAAGACATGCAATGCATCACAGACCATCCATATCTTTAAAGATTCTAGGGACCTGACAGTCCCCAAACCCTAGACTATATAAATGTTTTTTGACATGGACTTAGTGGTGACCTCTGCCTTCAACCCCACCTGTTCTAAAACTAGCTCTATATAAAGTTGTGTACAGAAGGTTGCTATAGCTTATGTGAGGATCCGGGGGTGGTGTTCTTTAAATTTCATCACAATCAAACCTCAGCAGTGTGCTCAAACAATAGCTATAGCTTGCATAGGAGCTGGGGAGAATGTGGTCAACATTTTTTCACACTTTTCTCACAAACCTCAGAAACATGCACAGAAGGTTGCTATAGGATTTGTTGGGGCTGGAGACAGTGTGACAGTGGTCATTACATTTGTAGCTTGTCTGACAGAAAACCAAGGGCATGCCTTAGGTCAGTTAGTGTTCCTTGAGTTTTACTTAAGGTGAATGTGTAGACTAGGAAAAACAAGTTGGAAGACTTACTGTTAGCTTTATTTTTTCATTTTCTTTACAAGTCAATATCAGACACCTACACAGGTAGTTATCTTTTGGGAGTAGGAGTAAAGAGGCTTGCCGTTTTTATAAGTCTGACAGAAACATGTTGAAATATGTTACTGTATTCTGTTTGCTCTTTCAGTTTTGCCCCAGCCTCATATCAGAAGGGTACATGAAATGTGGTTGAATTTTGGGTGTAAAATTTAAGAGGCATGTTATGACAGCAGCCACTTGATATAATATAACTGAGGCCATCTGTGCTTTGACTTTCATGATAATCTAACAACAGATGGAATATACAGAAGGTGTCTGTGTTTTTTTGGGGGGGGGGGTGCAGAGACTATTCACAGGATTAATGTTTCATTATACATATTTTATTTCTCAGTTCATTTTGAATTACTGTTTTGTCATTTTTGAACATTACGCTTTAAACAATTTTTCTTTCTTGACAGAAAAAAGTAAGACTGAATTTCTTAACTTATTCATGATTTTTGTTAAGGCCATCGGTGCATCAAAATATTAGAAAAAAGTCTAAAATGTATCTCAAACACAAGACATACAGTTTAATTCAGTTATTTCTTGTACTGTGATTACTGACCTGTATTAACTAGTTAGGGTGTGTTGAAAGGGTGTAAGTAAAAGTAAAGTCAAACAGGAATTTCTTATTAGTTATAATCTTTATTCAGGTCATCATTGAATGAAAGAGTTATTTAAAATAAAAATATCTAAAATGCACCTTAGGGCATCTATGCTTATGGTGGGAGGAGGACTGAAGAACAAGGCAATATGTGAGAAAAGGGGAGAAAAAGTAACGTGTATGGTGTAGGGAGGCCAGGATGGGAGTAACTGGGGAGCAGTGGGAGATGTGTGTTGGGGGGGGGGTGTAACAGCAGGCAATGGGATGCCATGAAACCCTTCATCTACGGCAATATTTTATCAGAGGCCAGTCCTGCACTTACAATATAACATCATTGCAACTAAATGCCAGTCACTTTGAAGGTTCCTCTGTGGGATGTGCCAAATTGTTTTCATACACAGGCCTGTTGTAATATAAGTGCATTGTGACTACAGTTCAGAATGTATATGCTACTACAAATGTTTTCTAGCATAAGCTAAAATGTTGCTTAAAACGGGCTGGCTGCAAAATGCTGATAGTTAAACTTGAAGAATCCAGATGGCTCCTGACATGATACTTTCTGGGGACCCACAAAATGCTAACACCAGGCCTGCATATGGCAAAAAGAAATGGCAGAGAAAAATGTTCTTTAACGGAATGAAGAAGACTGTATATCAGTAAAGCAGTATTATAGTAACGTGTACTGACAGATAAATAATTATAAGCAGTTTATATAACTAAAATAGAAATAATTTCCTACTACTACCACTACCGAGTGGCCTGGATTAAATGACCATGTTTCAAATCAAAGTGTATTGAAGTTACATTCTATTAAATTATAGTATTTTAAAAGGTTTACACCATTTTATACCCTGATAGGTTGGTGTAATACTATGTATACATTTAATAGTTATTTAATTATTATTATTATTATTATTATTATTATTATTAATATTATTAATTATATTATCCGCGGTGGTGCAGCGGTAGCGTTGTTGTTTCACAGCAAGAGGTTCTCCCGTTTGATTCTCGGCTGGAGTGCAGGGAGTGCCTTCTGTGTGGAGTCTGCATGTCCTCCCTGCGGTTGGGTGGGCATTCAAAAGACATGCATAAATGGGCGTGCCTTCGTTGAAGGTTGAACGTCTAGCTGGCACCTCAGCGTTCGTCAAAATCAACTGCCAATCATTAACGGACCGGAGTTCCGCTGTGGCGACCCCTAACGGGGAAAAGCCAAAAGGCAACAACAACAACATTATTAACATATTATTAAACTATTAGGCTTTCACCTCAACAATGCTACCCAGATCCCAGATGCCTTCAATAAGTATTTTACAGAAGCCATTCAATCCCTAGCTAACTTATTACCCACATCTACTGTTTCCTTACCAAACACCTCTCTAGCCTCTTCTAAGACCTTTCAGATTCAACCTGTAGCTACATCTCTTATTTATAAACTTCTTAAAAAACTCAAACCTTGCACCCCATCTGCTGACCAACTCCCATCTGAATATCTACAAATAGCTGCAAAAGCTATCAATTATCCCATATCCATAATGATTAATAGGACTACCACTGAAGGAAAAATCCCCACCTTATGGAAAATATCTCATATAATTCCTCTACATAAAGGGGGCCCATCAACTGAACTCTCAAATTTTCACCCCATTGCCTTACTTTCCCCATTAGCTAAAATTATGGAAAGATGCATACACAAACAAATTCTCAACTACCTTCTTCAAAACAAACTTCTTCCCGAATGTCAACATGGTTTCAGACCTTTCCACAGCACTACAACTGCCCTCCTTTCCTTCTCTGACTCCATAAATAATAATAGAAACAATAATTGTTTCTCCTCAGCACTATTCATAGACCTGTCAAAAGCCTTTGATATGGTTAACCACAATATACTTCTTGACAAACTAAACCTTTATTCTCTCAGCTCACATTCACTACAATGGTTTAGGAGCTATCTCCAAAACAGGCAACAAGCAGTCCTTTGGGAGAACAACCTATCTTCCTTACTCCCAGTAAATATTGGTGTTCCACAAGGATCAATCTTAGGTCCACTTCTTTTTTCCTTGTTTATCAATGACCTACGTCTGAATATACGACAAGCTACCTGCATTCAATATGCTGACGACTCAACGTTAATCTGTACTGCTAAAAATATTCCCTCTCTCCAGTCCCTCACCCAAACAGTCTTCCAAAATGTTGAAAATTGGTTTATGCAACACTGCCTCCTCCTTAACCCCAAAAAAACTAAGCTTCTTCTCTTTACTCCTACTCACAAATCTCCCACACCTTTCTTCACTATCTCCTCGAATAATGCAACCAGTATTAACCCTGATATGACCACTCGACTATTAGGTGTAACTATTGATAACCATCTCAATTATGATGAACATATTAACACCACTATTAAAGCTGTCAACAAAAAAATTGGGACTCTCTACAGAATTAAACCCTTTCTTACCCCAGTAGCTAGAAAAACCATTGCTCAGACACACCTGATCTACACCCTTTTCTATGCCTCAGCTATATATACTAACTTATCTAAAAATAACATTACCAAACTCTCTATCTGCTACAATAGCATAGCCAGATTCATTACTGCTACTCCCCTAAAAACTCACCATTGTCTTAACCTCAAACAACTAGACTGGTTAGAGCTAAATAACCACTTACTCTATAAACAACTACTCATCATTCATAAGACCCTTTACTACCCTGATGTCACCCCTAGCCTTACAAAACTGATAATACTGTATAAAAACCTAGCCACCCTCCGCTCTGCAAATAAACTCCTAGTATCTCGAACTAAATCATACAATAAAGCTGGGGATTCATTATTTTCAAATTCCATAGGTAAAAACTGGAATCAACTCCCTCAAGAAATAACTAATCAAGACTCTACCTGTCTTTTCAAAAAACACATCAAAGAACATCTTAAAACTCAATGGTTGTGTCCTTGTGCTAACCCCGACTGAAATCATGTCTTCATTCACCTAACTTTCCTCCCCATCCCCTTACAGAGCTCCTCACTAACACTTTCAATAGTTTGAGAGTTATACCTGATATATAGGCTTTATCAGTAACCTTCTTTTTCTATCCCGTGTAACTTCATCTTGTGTTATTGTTTCTGTTTTACAAGTCTAACTACAGTAGTATGTTTTATAATTTTATCTCCTATTTTTAATATTTCTTTTTTGTTGAAATTGCTTTCTTTTTACCTTGTATTGTTTTTACTCATATTAATGTTTTTATGTGATACTTCATTGTTTATTGCCAGTACTGGAGCTTTTCTCCCCGGGCCTCTACTGAAAACGGATACATGTCCAGCTAAACTAGCCCGATCAACAAATGTAAAATAAAAAAATAAAAAATAAATAAAATATTTATTAGAAAAATTATTTATAATTTAGAGTTTTATAAACTGTTTTATACCTTATTTATCTATCTATCTATCTATCTATCTATCTATCTATCTATCTATCTATCTATCTATCTATCAGTATATTGGGAGAATAATTAACTTTAGCTTCATTCATCTACCATTGGTGTAAATTGTATTTTAATTGGTTTTACATTTACTGGATATGATATTTAACACACAGACCTGAGTACTGCATTGTTTTACATTATTGTTGTTTGTTTTAAATATGTGTCAGATATATTTAATGCATAGTATATTAGGTAAACATACACACACAAAATATATATAGATAGACAGATGTATATATATATATATATATATATATATATATATATATATATATATATATATATGTTATTTGTCTTTCGGCTTTTTCCCGATAAGGGGTCGCCACAGCGGAACTTTGGTCCGCTAATGAATGGCAGTAGATGTTTTTTACGAAATGCCGAGGTGCCAGCTCAATGCCCAACCTTCAACGAAGGCACGCCCATTTACGCACGCATGTTTTTCGAATGCTACCCAACCATGGGGAGGACATGCAGACTCCATATATATATATATATATATATATATATATATATATATATAGATATATATATAATATATAATATATATATATATATATATATATATATATATATATATATATACACATACATATATTTTATATATATATATATATATATATATATATACGGGTCTACTTCATTTCACCTAACTTCCAATTCACTGACTTTCATTTCACTGACCCCATTTCAATGAAATTTCATTTGACTGACACTTCATTTCACTGACAGTTCATTTGACTGACAAGTATTATTAGCAAGAAAATGGAATATGCCCCCTTCCCCACTGTAGTGTGACCCTGGAGTTAGAATATATAGTTGGGGGGCACAGCCCCCATCGGGGGTGGGGGTGCAGCCCCCACTTCATTTCATATGATATTGTTAAGTTTTGATATAATATTGCTTAGTAAAGAAAAGTAAGTGGGGGCTTCAAGACCCACACCCCTGCTGGGGGCTGTGCCCACACCAACTATATATTCTAACTCCAGGGTCGCACTACAGTGGGAAGGGGCATATTCCATTTTCTTGCTAATAATACTTGTCAGTCAAATGAACTGTCAGTGAAATGAAGTGTCAGTCAAATGAAATTTCAGTCATTTGGTCTCAGTCAAATGGGAGTCAGTGAATTGGAAGTTAGGTGAAATGAAGTAGACCCACATATACATATATATATTATATATATCTCAAGGTATATTCAGACTTTTTGTGTTTTTTATGTAATTACAACTTGTAATTACAACTTGTAACTTGGTAATGTCTTTGCTGGTTTGCTAACTAATTATGAATGGTGGATTTGTATTTTATTTAAGGTGTGTGTTGTGAGTATTAACTTTAGTTCTGATGAAGTCCTAGGTTTACCATGAAAGCGTTTACCTAAGTGTTATTTTAATTACTGATTTTGGCCATCTGTATTATTTTTATTATGCATTTCTGGTTATGCTATAATTTTGATTTGCACTAGCTTTTTCCCATGCATGGAACAAATTTGAAGCACAGGTAGCTTGCAATTTGTTTCATCAGTGGTCAAGGTTTAAGTCTCCCCTGTGGTTCTGAGGGATCTAGATTTTTGAGGTGAAGCATATTCATCAAATCTGGGTTTGACATGGCCTTATATGTCAGGCACAGGTCACCTCTGAGCAAGCGTATGAGACTGAATAGAGCTGGAGTTCTTTCAGTCGGGCAGCATAAGACATATTTTTGAGACCCTTTATCCTTTTGGTGAGGAACTTTGGGCCTTTCAAGCTGCATCAGGTGTTTGGTCAGATACATTCCGAACGGGCATTGTACTCAATCATAGGTCTAATGAGTGATGAGTACAGGGGGGACGATGACCTCCCTTGATCTAGATGTGAATCCCTTCATGATCAGGTGGGCGTATATAGAAGGTTTTCCTAACTACTTTAGCAACATGAGTGTCAAACGAAGGCTACTGTCAACTTGGGTCCCCAGATCCCTGATGACTTTTCTGTGCTCAGTGGATTGCCACCTATATGGTAGCTAGGGTAACCTTGTTTTTCCGAAGGGTATGACTATGCATTTTTGGCGTTTAACTTCAGGCCATGGCTCTGGCACCAGTTATCCGCTTCTGTGAGGCCCTTCTGGAGGATATCTGTGTCAGATGTGTTTTCACTATGGCAGTTTGCAGTCATCTGCAAACTTTGTCAGCCATAACCCTCCTGTGTTTGCTTGTACTTCAGAAAAGTAGATGCCGAACAAGAGTGGACCCAGGACTGAGCCCTGTGGGACACCACTTGTGACAGGCTTTGAGTCTGACATGGCTCCAGCAACTCTGACCCTGTGGGTTCTGTCGCTTAGCCAGTTTGCAACCCATCTTGTGATGTATTCTGTTTGCTCTTTCAGTTTTGCCCCAGCCTCATATCAGAAGGGTACATGAAATGTGGTTGAATTTTGGGTGTAAAATTTAAGAGGCATGTTATGACAGCAGCCACTTGATATAATATAACTGAGGCCATCTGTGCTTTGACTTTCATGATAATCTAACAACAGATGGAATATACAGAAGGTGTCTGTGTTTTTTTTTGGGGGGGGGTGCAGAGACTATTCACAGGATTAATGTTTCATTATACATATTTTATTTCTCAGTTCATTTTGAATTACTGTTTTGTCATTTTTGAACATTACGCTTTAAACAATTTTTCTTTCTTGACAGAAAAAAAGTAAGACTGAATTTCTTAACTTATTCATGATTTTTGTTTAGGCCATCGGTGCATCAAAATATTAGAAAAAAGTCTAAAATGTATCTCAGGCACAAGACATCCAGTTTAATTCAGTTATTTCTTGTACTGTGATTACTGACCTGTATTAACTAGTTAGGGTGTGTTGAAAGGGTGTAAGTAAAAGTAAAGTCAAACAGGAATTTCTTATTAGTTATAATCTTTATTCAGGTCATCATTGAATGAAAGAGTTATTTAAAATAAAAATATCTAAAATGCACCTTAGGGCATCTATGCTTATGGTGGGAGGAGGACTGAAGAACAAGGCAATATGTGAGAAAAGGGGAGAAAAAGTAACGTGTATGGTGTAGGGAGGCCAGGATGGGAGTAACTGGGGAGCAGTGGGAGATGTGTGTTGGGGGGGGGTAACAGCAGGCAATGGGATGCCATGAAACCCTTCATCTACGGCAATATTTTACCAGAGGCCAGTCCTGCACTTACAATATAACATCATTGCAACTAAATGCCAGTCACTTTGAAGGTTCCTCTGTGGGATGGGCCGAATTGTTTTCATACACAGGCCTGTTGTAATATAAGTGCATTGTGACTACAGTTCAGAATGTATATGCTACTACAAATGTTTTCTAGCATAAGCTAAAATGTTGCTTAAAACGGGCTGGCTGCAAAATGCTGATAGTTAAACTTGAAGAATCCAGATGGCTCCTGACATGATACTTTCTGGGGACCCACAAAATGCTAACACCAGGCCTGCATATGGCAAAAAGAAATGGCAGAGAAAAATGTTCTTTTACGGAATTCTGTCTGGTGAATTAGTCCATATGAAGAAGCCTGTATATCAGTAAAGCAGTATTATAGTAATGTGCACTGACAGATAAATAATTATAAGCAGTTTATATAACTAAAATAGAAATAATTTCCTACTACTACCACTACCGAGTGGCCTGGATTAAATGACCATGTTTCAAATCAAAGTGTATTGAAGTTACATTCTATTAAATTATAGTATTTTAAAAGGTTTACACCATTTTATACCCTGATAGGTTGGTGTAATACTATGTATACATTTAATAGTTATTTAATTATTATTATTATTAATATATTATCCGTGGTGGTGCAGCGGTAGCGTTGTTGTTTCACAGCAAGAGGTTCTCCCATTCGATTCTCGGCTGGAGTGCGGGGAGTGCCTTCTGTGTGGAGTCTGTATGTCCTCCCTGCAGTTGGGTGGGCATTCAAAAGACACGTGTAAATGGGCGTGCCTTCGTTGAAGGTTGAACGTCGAGCTGGCACCTCAGCGTTCGTCAAAATCAACTCCCAATCATTAACTGACCGGAGTTCCGCTGTGGTGACCCCTAACCGGG
The DNA here is from genome assembly GCF_019279795.1 of Protopterus annectens. Lineage (NCBI taxonomy): Eukaryota > Metazoa > Chordata > Ceratodontiformes > Protopteridae > Protopterus > Protopterus annectens. The sequence continues at coordinate 669,559,607 of NC_056750.1, read as the reverse complement.
AAAAGCCAAAAGGCAACAACAACAACATTATATATATATATATATATATATATATATATATATAGATAGATATATAGATATATAATATATATATATATATATATATATATATATATATATATATATACATACATATATTATATATATATATATATATATATATATATATGGGTCTACTTCATTTCACCTAACTTCCAATTCACTGACTTTCATTTCACTGACCCCATTTCAATGAAATTTCATTTGACTGGCACTTCATTTCACTGACAGTTCATTTGACTGACAAGTATTATTAGCAAGAAAATGGAATATGACCCTTCCCCACTGTAGTGTGACCCTGGAGTTAGAATATATAGTTGGGGGTGTTGGGGCACAGCCCCACATCGGGGGTGGGGTGCAGCCCCACTTCATTTCATATGATATTGTTAAGTTTTGATATAATATTGCTTAGTAAAAGAAAAGTAAGTGGGGCTTCTGCACACACCCCTGCTAGGGGCTGTGCCCCCCACACCCCCAACTATATATTCTAACTCCAGGGTCGCACTACAGTGGGGAAGGGGGCATATTCCATTTTCTTGCTAATAATACTTGTCAGTCAAATGAACTGTCAGTGAAATGAAGTGTCAGTCAAATGAAATTTCAGTCATTTGGTCTCAGTCAAATGGGAGTCAGTGAATTGGAAGTTAGGTGAAATGAAGTAGACCCACATATACATATATATATTATATATATCTCAAGGTATATTCAGACTTTTTGTGTTTTTTATGTAATTACAACTTGTAATTACAACTTGTAACTTGGTAATGTCTTTGCTGGTTTGCTAACTAATTATGAATGGTGGATTTGTATTTTATTTAAGGTGTGTGTTGTGAGTATTAACTTTAGTTCTGATGAAGTCCTAGGTTTACCATGAAAGCGTTTACCTAAGTGTTATTTTAATTACTGATTTTGGCCATCTGTATTATTTTTATTATGCATTTCTGGTTACGCTATAATTCTCTTTTGATTTGCACTAGCTTTTTCCCATGCATGGAACAAATTTGAAGCACAGGTAGCTTGCAATTTGTTTCATCAGTTTTCCTTGGCTATTTTATAAGTTTGAGAAGAAAGTCATGGATATTCTATGACACGGGCAGTCATTAGGTATGGGGGTTTATGTGTGTGCGTGTGTGTGTGTGTGTGTGTGTGTGTGTGTGTGTGTGTGTGTGTGTGTGTGTGTGTGTGTGTGTGTGTGTGTGTGTGTGTGTGTGTGTGCGCGTGTGTGTGTGAGTTTGTGTGCATATGTGTGTGGGGAAAGGAATGAGATGAAGCTGCCTGTTCTAATGTGATGCATGGGCCTCCCGCTGTGATTTCTACAGCAAAGTGCTTGTTAAATTCATGTTAAACATCAAACAGAACATATCAGATAGCAAACAACTCAGAAAATGATTTTAGGAAGATATATTAGCTTAAAAAGGAAGTTTTACAGCAAATTAAGCTGAATGTTATTTCAAATATGAAGAATATGAACTGATATATGTTTTTACACTTTAATTAATAATAACAATTTTACCTAGTAAAGGCACATAGTTCATATCTTGCAATAAAATATTTTGAATTAATAGGCTACTGATGTTTAATATGTGTGAATATTTGTAGTTTTAATACCTTCATTTTCACCAGTCTGTTTTGTTTGATGTAGATATCACATGACATCTTTTAAAATCACATGCCAAATTGATTACTTAAGATGGAATCTGAGGAATTGACTTTTACTCTGATGGAGTCATTCATAATTGTTTTAGGATGAAAGCACTTCATTAAAGGTATGTTTGTACATGGTCCTGTAGTGCCTTTAGTTGGTGCTGACAGTTATAAAATGAAAATATACATTCCTCCACTAATAATTGCCACAGGACCTGTGGTACCTTTTATAGTGCGTGGTTCAGAATTGTATAGTCTTCTTCTTCTTCTTCTTTCAGCTTTTCCCGGTTAGGGGTCACCACAGCAGATCACCTGTCCGCTCATGATTGGCAGTGGAGTTTTACGGTGTCGAGTTGCCAGCCCAGCACCCAACCTTCCACAGAAGGCACACACACACATGCACTCACACCTAGGGCCAATTTAGAGTGTCCAATCCACCTACAGCATGTCTTTGGGATGTGGGAGGAAACCAGAGCACCTGGAGGAAACCCACACGACCACAGGGAGGACATGCAGACTCCACACAGAAGGCACCCCAGCCAAGAATTGAACCAGGGAACCTCTTGCTGTGAGGCGACTCTGCTTTACCTGCTTTATCAAAATAGACTGTGCTTTCTAGAAGGTATACTTTCAGCTTTGTTTTACTGTATTAATCTCCTGGCTGCACAGTAGCAAGACCTGCCCAGACCCCACCTACCATCCAGCACCATGTGACGTTTATGAAAATCTATGAATAGCCATGCTGATGTTTTCTTCATCTGCATGAATATTTCGCTGACATTCTGAGCATGTGGTGCACAGATCGTGCAAACTTGTTATAATAATGACACGTATAGTAGGATCGGTAAACCGCATGAACAGTAGAAAAAAGGTCTGCTCTCTGAAAAAACACTGAGCAGTAGCAAAACAAAAAGCCATGATGTGTGCAAATGATGGTTGTGCACAGTTGACGGTGGCATGATGCATATGAGTAACCCTTTTCCTAGATGTACTGCGATCTTGGAGCTGGTATATATAATTTAGTGGTGTGTGGGGGAGCAGCCCACCATAGGGGTGCAGTGGGGCTCAGCCCTCCCCATAGGTAATTGCACTGCCCCCTTGATGAATATTCATGTGGACTGTTAGCAAATCTGCATGACATCTCAATCATGTGGCATTTACATACGACATCACAGCCACTTGGCATGTCAGTCACTCAGGCCATGTTTACGTCTGCGCAACTACTGGGGGGGTTAATACAGTAAAACATTGCCATATTTTCTGCCTTGTATTCTTGAATCTGCATGTCTTTTCATTTTGCACTTTCTTATAAAAGCTCTTTTCCTCATAGACTATAGTATAGTCTGTCTTTCCTTGTCTTTTGATTCGTTAGCAAAATACATTTCTTCAGTTTTCATACACTTTTTTCTCCCTACTGTCTGTCATCCATCAGCCCTCCCATGCCAGGATCAGCCAATTTGTTCCCTCAGTCCTGGCATGACATAATCAACCCATTTGTTCCCTGCAGGATGATAGCCACTCACATAGTGCAATCGTCAAGGCAGCTATTAAAGTTTTCTTAACTGAGCCCTAACTCTCAATCCCTAGTGGTAGCCAGTGGGTTTAGCCCATAATGCCAGCCCTCTGGACATCTGTGCTATCCTCTGTGCCTAACTCACATTAGTGCATGCCGTTTGTTGTGCATAACCCCATTATGATTCAATTGTGGCTGGTGTGCCTGCAGTACACTCAGCTTCCACTGGGTGGCAGTACAGCAACATGCCTTGTGCCTCCCTCCTCCCAATGATGGGTGAGTCAACACCAACCACTCATTCCTGTCCCCTCTTGTTAAGTCCACAAGTACCAAAGTCTACCTAAATGGCAAACTGATCCTGGTTTGGATGGATCACATTCAAGGATTTATTCCTCTGAGCCATGTGACCAACTGGAATACTGTTATTAATCTCATATTTATGCATCATGTTATCTAATGTTGCCCCCATTATTGAATGTTTTGAACTTCCAAAGCCTAGTAAAATGCTTTGCAACTGTAGTATCCACTACATCAGTTTCACATTAGCAGTCACTACAGCCTTCGCTGTGTTAGCTATGAATCTTTCTAACATACCACTTGTTTGTGGCCATAAAATAGTTTGTAGTGCCTGGCATTCCAATGTGAAACTTGTCCAAGGCTATCATAACAGCGTTAGCTAATAAAGATGTTAGGTGTTCTACAGCTGAAAAACAGAAATATGCGTATACCAATGCTAACAAAAAGTCGTGCTTTTTATACTGCATATTTTATATTTTGTTTACATTATCTTCTGTTTCATACTTTCTTTTTTCTTTCTCTGTTTTCATCACAGAAACATTAAAACTCTATAGATGCTCAAGTGACTTTACCATACAACTGCTTAATAATTCTCAATTACATAAAACTGCTGTGGTTATTTTCTAATTTACTGTCAAATTATTCACAAATAAACCTTTCACGGGGAATGGTAGCTTAAGGCTCGGTCCTGGGACCCCTACTGTTCAACATATACTTCTCAGAAGTACAGGCAAACACAGGAGGACTATGGCTAACCAAGTTCGCCGATGACTGCAAACTGGGAGCCATAATTGACTCTCTGGCTGACACGGACATCCTCCAAAAGGGCCTTACTGAGACGACACCTGGTGTCAAAGTCATGGCCTCAAGCTAAATGCCAAAAAATGCATAGTCATCCCGTTTGGGAAAAACAAAACACCCACGAATTACCATGTAGGTGGTAGCCCCCTTAATACAGAAGAGGTAATAAGAGATCTGGGGACCCAGGTAGATAGTAATCTCTCCTTTGACAATCATATTGCCAAAGTAGTTAGGAAATCCTTCTATGTGGCCCATCTAATTACTAAAGGGTTCGCATCTAGAAATAAAGAGGCTATAGTGCTCCTCTACTCGTCACTCATTAGACTCATCATAGAGTACAATGCCTCATTTGGGATGTACCTCACAAGACACTTCCAAAAGCTGGAAAGACCACAAAAGTACCTCACCAAGAGGATTACTGGCCTCAGACATATGTCCTATGCAGCCCGACTGAAAGAACTCTGGCTGTACTCAGTGGCATATAGCTTACTCAGAGGTGATCTCTGCCTGACTTACAAAGCCATGTCCAAGTCAGAATTGATGGACATGCTCCACCTAAAAAAATCCAAGTCACTGCGAGCCATGCGCTCTAGTGAGCTAAACCTCACCACAACAATAAATAGAACATGCTGGAGGGATAGATTCCTGTCACAGAGACTCCCCATGCTTTGGAACAAAATTCCAAATTACATCAGGCAGAGCCCCTCACTAACACTCTTCAAGAGAAACCTTGACGAGTGGATGGGTAACAGAAAATACACCCCTGGGATCACTTCATTGGCACTGCTTGACAGAGGATCAGTTAATTAATCAATGGGATGGCGAAAGCTGACACACTCTGGCTAGGCTTATAAATGCCCTTGGGCAGATAGCATAGTACCTACCTATGAACCTAAGCCTATAATTTGGCATTTATGTATGTATGTATGTATGTATGTATGTATTTGTGAATTTAATTATTTTTGCAGATTTGTATGTTGTTTTACCTTCGCTAGTTAGGTGCTAATAATGAAGCAAGACATAGGAAACTTTGACTTTAGTCAGTAACCTGTTAGTAGTTGTGGTGACAGACCGATCTGTTACATTAAGTTATTCAAGTACAGTACACTCTCTCTTATTCAGTCTCGCTTTAACCAGCCATCAAATTTCTGCCGTAGCCATAGCAACAGACAACAGAGAAGAACAACACATTCGCCTCGTCCGGGCACTTCAGAACATCTCAGCTTAGTGTTTTGATCTTAAAATGTTAAAATATTGAAACAAAAATGAACTTGCAGTTTTTTATTTTATATATTGCAAGTCCATTTTTATTTCAATATTTTAACATTTCAAGATTAAAACGATAATCCAAGATGTTCCGAAGTGCCAGGTTAAAGCGAGACTGGATAAGAGTGACTTACCTGTATTTATCAGCTGCAAACTTCAATGGATCTGCTAGGGAAAAAAAAAAAGTTTTATGAAGTGCAGACCAGAAATACAAGACAAAATTCTGAGCTTCATGTCCCCCAAGTCTCTTTTCTCAGTTGTTGTCAATTGCAAAACAAATTTCCCCATAATTCAGTCTCTGCCATGTAAGCTTGTTTGAGATGTGGTTTGCACAATTATTTATTCATTTATTTGCATTTGTTTACTGGGATGGTCCAGCTGGGCTAGAAGTGCTCATTTTAGTGGAGTCCCGGGGAGAAATGCTCCACATATAAGACATTTTTCACATACAATAAATAATTTACATTAATAAAAACATTTAGTATATATTATTGGCAGCTTATACAATTGGTGAAAAAAATGGTACATAAGTAATCGTTCTCAAATCAAAGATATTATACAAGCAATACAGAGTACATACATGAAAACATTCCATACGAGTAGTTTTCAGCTAGCAAAATTTATATGGTTATACTTCATGCAGTGGGTGCAAAGCAGATATAGGAATTCATCAGAGATTCAATTCACAAGATTTAAGTTTTAAGTAAGCAACAGAAACTTTCTTAAAGAGAGAGTATGTGTGTATGGCACTAAAGTAGGAAACTGATGTTTACATGGATGCCTGCCTGCACTGAAGCCTTTTACTTTCTTGGTCTGTTCCTTCTAGATCCTCTAGGAATATTACAAAAATACATCACTAAGGGCGGGCACACTTTTGATCATGTCAAAATGTCACCACTAAACTAATTCAATCATTGCTTAAATGGCGCACTGTCTAGATACAGCCCTGCTGGGGATTATTATGTTAGGACTCTTTAAGAGACTAAACTTCTGACACAATCCAAACTGATAAAATAAAAAAATAATTCAAACTGAGTTTCTTCTTCACAAATAGAGCAAAGAGCTGCTATCTCCATACAAGTCAGGTCACAATAAGTGTGCTTGGTGAAAAGTAACCACATTCTTGCTGATCTGGCATCTACTCATACTGCAGATCACTGCATCTTAGTGAGGGACTTCAACTACATTCATATGAATTATTGGAGATTTAATACTGCCTTATCATACGTCATCAAACAAGGGTTTAAACACTGTTCACATTCCATACTAGAAGCACAATATTCATAACCAGGTACTCTACAATGATGGCTGTTACAACATTGCAATGACTAGCCATCATATTAACATGTTCAGACCATAATTTATTTAATATCAAGTCTAAGGACTGAAGGACTACAGCAGCTTCCATACAGTCTTTTGGAATTAAAGTAACAGCAAATTTATACCATTGAGAAGCACCTGAAGATAGCTAACTACAACTATATTATTATTCTTAAGTCTAATAATATACTTCTAAAACCATAAAGTATTACATTCAGTCACAAAACACCTGAAGATATCTAAATATAGGAAACAAGACATCACATTTGCACATGATACATAACCTTTTTCACTACAAATGTATATTTTCATAGCACCTGTGTTTCTTACTCCTGAAAGAACTGACAGTTGAACTTTTTATTTCTAAGCAATTGTTTACTAAATTCTGGATTATGTGACCTTAATTTGATCTCACCTACAAATATTTCACATTTTCTCATAAGTGTTTCAAAACAAGACATTTGAATATTCAGCCTTATACAGCTCATATAGCTTCATTCAACATTACAAAAGGCAGGGGCAATGGCATCTTAAATGTATGGATGTCAGCCTGCATGTGTAAAAATTATTTTAGTGCAGCATTTACAACGAAACAATTTTGTTCTGAGAAATGTCTCATTTTTATGTCTAATGTCATAAGTGATAGGATTCTGATATTTAATGAACTTGTCACAAGCACTAGACAGACCTCCACACCTACACCCACACCCATGTTTGCTATAAACTTAATGGTGAAAAATGGAGCATGAGTCTACTAGCAGTACCTATCACTACAGGAACACATATCTAAAACATCTAAAACTTTGTAGCAAAGTTCTCAGAAAAAAGTATAAATGTGTGTATATAACTTTAGCCTGTTGTAATGTGTGTCACTGCACAAGAGTCTAAATTTTGGTGAGGGAGAGGACCAGGATCTACTATAAACTAAATAAAAGAAAAAAACGCTACTCTGGAAGAAAGTGACATCAGTCAGTTGGTTACAGCCAATAACATTCTAGAGATTAAAGTGTTGACAGATGATGAAATTATTAAAGCGGTTATTCAAGGAGAAATGGTGAAAGAAGAATAAGAGAACTCAGAAGCTATGAGTGTAGATGACAATTACTCGGAAGGAAAGAAAGCTCTTGAAACTCTGCTGAGATAAATCAAACAGCAAAACAATTCATCTGCCATTGATATCATCTTTATGAAAAAGTGATGTGATTTTGCTTCAGAACAAGAGCTGCAATCAAAAAACAAATGAAAATTACTGATTTTTTCAACTAAAATAAATGTTTCATAAATATTTACATACAACTATATATGTATATATATATATAGATATATATATATATAGATATATATACACACACACACACACACACACACACACACGCACACACACACACACACACACACACACACACACACACACACACACACACACACACACACACACACACACACACAAACACACACACACACACACACACGTAATTTTTTAATCTGATTTAAAACCTATAAATGTTATTTTGTATGCTTTTTATGCTTAACCAACAGCCATCCATTTATCCAGCCGAAGGTCTGATCCCAACGAGACCGGATAAGGGGGAGTCAAACAATGCAAAATTCACTGTTGCTCTATTGTCACTTCTACTTCTACTTCTACTTTAAACACATAATAGTTTGAGCAGTTATCACTACTTGCCCATTAGCCTATGTACATCTTGGACTCAATGTGCTGAAATTGCCATTTCTCTGAAAAGCTCTTAAATTCTGTACCTGCATATAGAAGGCCATTGTCTGTCATGATAACAACTAGAACATAATACCTTGAAAAGATGAAATTCAGTGCAGTATTGACTCCTGGCCTTGAAGTGTAACACACTTTTAAGTTCTTGAAAACTTTGAATAGGAGTCAACACATATCATATAGATAGCATCACGCTCAGCTAAAACATTTTAGCCATAAATATGATAATGAATACTTTCACAGCCATACCCAGTTTGAACATCTTCCCTTGTAGTCAGTAAACCCAAGACACAGTACTTCCCTGTTATAAAAACACAGTACCAGTGCTCTTCTGACTAGCGTCAAATGATAATATGACCCCATCTTCTGATGATGCAGTTGTGGGAACAAACTATTTTTAGTGCCTAGGCATGTTGTTGGTAGGCTGCATATAAAGTGACAAAAAAATTCAGCAAATTAACCAGTCAGCGAGACAGTCCGACAATAAATTGATAAATCAATAAATAAATGCAGCTATATTTAAAAATGTAAAAGCAAAATGGAATAAAATAAGATTTGTATTAGAGATTTGTATTAAATTATATAGTGTTTGGCAGAGTAACTGTGGTGGTGGTGCTGTGGTAGCGTTGTTGCCTCACAGTAAGACATTGTCCTGTTTGATTCTCAGCTAGAGCGTCTTCTGTGTGGAGACATGCGTGAATGGGCATACCTTCATTGAAGGTTGTGTGTCAGGGCTGGCAACTCGGCACGTAAAAATCTACTGCCAATCATTAGCGGACCAGAGTTCCGCTGTGGCGGCCCCTAACCGGGAAAAGCCAAAAGACACAACAACAATAAAAGCATTTGGCATAGAGTATAATTACAAAAATGTAATAAACTGATGCCTACCACGGGATGATTGTTTTTAGGAATAAAACAAGGGACATGTAAATCCCTTCAGGAATAACCCTATAGTACAGTGCATGTGTGTGTTATACTCTGAATAATTAGTACAGAGTTAAAAAATATTAAGAAATCTATTCACCTGTGAAGATGATGATGTGCTGACTGTGACAAAGATCCAATAATAATGAAGATGCCAAGTTAAGATAAATGATAAAGGTGATAATAAAGATGCCAGTGATGATGGAGATGGTGAGGATGCAATGAAGATGACTATGAAGATGTGATGAAAATGATGAAGATGCCATCAGCATGATGATGACAGTGCAATGATGATAACAGTGATGATGAAAACATAAAAATGATGAAGATGCTGATATGATGATGACAGCACATATAAGGGTGACAAATATGATGCAATAGTGAATATGAGATGAAGATGTAAAGAAAATTATATGATAGAGAAGACAGAGACAATGATGATAAACATCTGATGAAGATTAAGATGAAATGATGATAATTAATATACAGTGTAGGTGTGATGATGAAATGAAGATAAGAGGATACAATGATGATGTCTAAATGAAAATGAACAGGGCAGTGAAGTTATTAAAATGATTATTTGGATGTGAAGAAGGTGAAGATAATGCAGTGATGACAGTAAAGATGAAGAGACAATGAGGATGAAGAAGACAGATCACCATTGTTGTTATTTTCCCACTGCAAACTGTTCATCTCCACATTGCAAGAAGTTGGCACCAGATGACATGGCATCAGGAAGTAACTGGGCATCAACTTAGCACAAAATAAATGCAAACACAACATTATTAAACTTAAGACAGCTCCACTAAAAACTACTTATTTTTAAAACCATAACTCCCATTTAACATGATGAGATCTTAATGACAGCAAAAAGAAAAAGTAAACAATTTCTAAAGGATTTTTTTACCACCTCCTTTTGTTGTAATTGAGCGTATCACTGTACTCTTCACATTGTCCAAATTAAACATGATACTTTAATTAGTTATTTCATTTTTCTGTCCAAACTTTATATTCCTGCTTTTGTTCCAATGTATTTCCTACACACACTTGCACAATGTGCAGTCTTTCAACAATGGTTGTGCCAATAAAGAAATCATCTTCATAGAGGTATAGTAACAGGGTTTTCTGCCTGGGGTGACCTACCCATTTTGTATCACCTGATCCTTCAGAAGAACACTGAATGTTGAATATTACTATTTTCCTTCTTTAAAGTTGTTTTTTTGCAAGTAACGAGCCTCCTGTACCCCCATATCCTGTACGTAATATATATATAAACTCTTCAGACTGACATTCCTTCATGAAAAGGGAATATTCTGAGAAACAACATCCTCAGACTTGGTATATGTAAGTCTGAATTTTCTCTCATTCAGTCTCACTATCCAATGAATCACACTAATGAGTCTTGGAATTTCAAATGATTATGATGTTTTAATTTATTTTAATTTAATTTTAATTTAGTTTATTTTTAGTGCATTCATTTGTTCACTGGGTAAATGAATAAACCCTTTTCAGCCGTAGAGTGGGCTACAAGGGCAGCACTAAATTCAATACAAATAGACACTTTGGGGTAGCAAATCAACTACCATTCTTTCTCAGGTGGGAAGAAACTAAAGTACCCAGGGAAATTCCACAGAGAAATGGGAGAAGACGTGGAATAAAGAACATGAAGCTGTAATGCAGATATGAGAACTTAACTGCTGAACCACAATATGCCCACAACTTTAAATAAAACAAGTTCTTGCACTTCAACAGTTGTCTTTCTTTACAAGTATTACTCTGCATTATGTCTTCTGTTTTTATCTGTACTTTCCTTCCGCTATTACTTCCTTAATACTTTAGTGGTGCTCATAAAATATGTCGTTGCTACCCCCATAACCTGGTACCGGAGGCAGCAGCCTCATCTACTCTATCCCATTCATGACTCTACATTTTTCATGGTTCTGTTTGACTGCAGGCATCTGCTTTAGTGTCTTGTGTTTGTGTATTTTAAATGGGTTGCCTTGATGTTCAAATTGCACTTGGTCATCTTTGTTGTGGAATGCATTGTGTCAATGCTTAATGCATCAATGTATGTTTACGCACTTGTTCAACTGTTTACATTTAATTTGGTTGCAGTGATGTAGAACTCTGACTGCTCAGCATTTTCAGTGTGTCCCTTGCTTTGTGTGCCATTTCTGTTGAGTGCCTTGTAAGGTTTTTGATTGCATTGTGAATTACAAAGGATTTCAGTTAGTACATTGCTGTAGACATTAGAGTTTGAGAGTCTTTACTGTTGAGAAAATGTATGGAGCTGGAAAAGCTGATGCTGAATTTAATTAAAGTTATATTTAAAAATGTTTTGTGATCTTGACTGCTTGTAATATAGTTATTTTTGTACTATGAATTGAATTATTGAGCAAAGAAGTTGAGTGGTATACATGTAACTGAATTTTTTCTTAGATTCACTTACGATAGGTTTGGTTTGCTGCACTGTGGGTGTTCTTTACAAAACTCTACACAGTGGGTTATGAGGCTTTGCCTTTCTCACCACTGTCATGCAACCTCGAAGCTGGTATATTAAACTAACAAGGATGGGGGGAGGGGGGAGTGTCTTGCTCCCATGCAAAAACACCATTCTGTATTTGTTATTTACAGTATTTATTTGTTTGTTTGCCTGTTTGTTTGTTTTGCTGTGTTTCAGTTTTTGATTACTCTTTGATAAATTCCTGGGTTTAGATGCAGTGGTTTTAGATATACTGAAACTTCAGCGTGTTAGTACAGACCCTTTTAAACACAGACTTTACATAACTGACCCATGAGTGGGCATCTTCTCTTTACATGCTTACAGTCATATCTTGCATGAAATTTCTTAAATATTTGCTTTTTATTATTTAGTTTCTTTGTACATTTGCCAGATTTCTCTTGTCTTTCACATGCAGTTTTATACACATCTAATTCTTCTAGTTTTAAAGGGTGAGTCAAAGTAACTCCATTCGCATTGTACAATCTCTGGTTTTAATTAATATTAAATGTGCTTTGTGGTTGATCATTTTGTATGAGCTTCACGTTTTCACGTTATAATTTTAATGAGTACCATAGACATCAATATTTTCTGTGGGATTTTGTGAAGAAGCAATAGCTACAGCAGACTTTTTGTCTGTGTAATAATCAAGGAGCTTGAGCATCACAACAGCTGTTCTGTCTTCCTTAATATTCTCAAAACACAAATGTATTATACTTTATCAGTTGTAGTCTGTAATGTGAAAATGTTACACACAGTACCTTCTCTGGGTTTTCAGCTATTGTTTTCTGCAGTCAGGAATAAATCAAACCTCTGAAGCTACAAGTTCTCAGATGCATTGCCTTCTTGTAAAAGAATCACAAGATATTGTTAAGGTATCCTAGTTTAATACAAAACTTTAGTCCAGATAAAATCAGTTTAGCTAGCAGATCTATGAGACTCTCTCTTCCTGATGCCCTACCTTTGGAAGAAATAATGACGCCTTGTTGAAGTTTCAAGAAGATTATTCAGTTAAGTTGGTAGATGGATGAGCGTTTTTGTTCTAACACATTACATTCAACAGGTCAGCTATTTAAATATAGTTAAAAACAGTGGTGGGAGAATCCGGGAGGAGCTGACTTGGGGAACATCCAACAGAAGGAAAAACAAGGAGCCAGTTTCAAAGCTTAGTGGTAACACATTTATTTTAATATTCTTGAAGGACCCATAAGAGTTTACCAATTCAGCGGCCTGCGGAACCTCATTCTTAGTTAAAAGGTTTATTTTTATTTTTAACAAACATAAATAAGAAGAATTTAAGCATGACGACACACTATGAACAATCACTATAGAACTATATTTAAGGAAACTCTTTCTACTGAGCTTCATCAGGTCCATTTAAGATGTTATTTGTAGAGTGGTTTACAGTTTAATCATTGAAAATGTCTGCTTTTATGAGGCTATTGATCGATTATATTAACCTGTTTGTATCACATGTAATATGAGAGGCTGTACCTGCTTTTGTGGGGCTCATATTTTTTAAAGCACATTATGAAAACTTTACTCCAGAGGTTTTGCCAGTCTGATTTGTCCTTATCATCACTAATATCATGTATACTATTAAAGGCTGTACCCACTTTTATGTAGCTCATATTTCCTGAACTATATTATGAAAAACTAATCTTCTCTAGTCTGGCAAAAAGGACTGCAGTGCCTACTTTAAAGAGGTCCAGATTCCATAATCAAAACCAGGCAATGTTCAAAATACTTTCTTATGATGCTTATTAAACTTATTGGATGATTCTGAACGAAGTCCCAAACACCATTCTTATCAAATCGTACAACATATGCCTACTGACATTCAACAGGACCATCATGCATTAGTAGTAAACTGTTAAAAAGAATCATTAAAGGGAATCTAGTGTACATGTGGGGGGGGGGGCAGACAGAATATCCAGACATCTCACCACACCCCAAACTACATGATGTCTTGATCCTGCCTAATACCTTGTGTGCCATTTTATGCTGATAATTTTAAGGTACCTGACAATATGTTATAATGTGTGTATTCAACCAGCAGTTAATGGTAATAGTTGTTAAAAGTTGTGGCTATGCCATAAGGATCATGTACATACAAACATACATACTTTCTGATGCCTGCTTAATTCTTTTCAGAACTGTGGGGAGCTGAAACCTACCCTGGAAGGCAAAAGTGTGTAAGCATGGAACCAGTCCATCAGAGGGAAGAAATACTCGTATGTACACCACATCCCCAGCTGTGTACAATGTGGAGGACCCCCATTTCAGCCTTTCACTATTGATATTGCAGTTACCAATTATTAATAGCAATAATGAGATGAAATGACAGTTTGCAGCCTGGGCAGACAAGAGGTACACTAGTGTAGTGTTTGACCTGTGAAAGCACAAGGATGGCATGAAATGTTGTCATGTGAATTACATTCCCAGAATAAAGGATCTTCATTAGATTGCAATGAAATGTTTTGTGGTTCTGCTCAACAAGTACAGTATCATCTTGTGAACCCAACATACAGTGCTCTGTTCTACTACTGTCTAAAAATGAATGTTTTCTGTAAGAATGAACACATATTCAAGGATGTTCACTTGTATGTTTATATAGTATCATCTGGGCCATCTGTCATAATGTTGAACATATGATGTAATTTGCCAGATTGCTGGGTGGGGATACTGAGGTCTGCTGACAAGAAAATGTGCATTGAGTGGAAGAATATTGTTTGACATTAATAAGAACAGCAAGGCTATTAAGGAAAGTTGCCATTGTGTAGGTACTGAATAAGCAGACCTGAGGAATGGGTATTTAAGTTGGGAGCTGTAGGTATAAAAAACATGCCTATACACTCACACACACACACACACACACACACACACACACACACACACACACACACACACACACACACACACACACACACACACACACACACACACACACACACACGAGGAAGGGTAGACATCTTCAGCTAAACAACACAGAGTCACACACACATTCACACTTGCATGCATGTACACAAATGCAGAAGCAGAGATGGTGTGGGACTGGTGAGGGGTAATAACCTTTTTCCACACACTCATACACTTGTGTAGAAGTGATGGTATAGGCAGAAAGTTTTCCTACATACACACACACACACACACACACACACACACACACACACACACACACACACACACACACACACACACACGCGCGCGCAATCAGTCACACACTTGATGGTTAGTATGAGGTAAAAAGGCTCCTCACCAATACAATGTAGTAGGGATAGTGTGGGTAAAAAATCTTCCTTTTCACATGTGCACATTTGCCACATTGTAGTAAGGGATGTGTGGTTACAACACTTTCCATCTCACACCCACAGATTGTAGTAAGGATGGTGTGAGTACAATGTTTCCTTCTCACATGTACACACTGTAGTAGGAACTGTGTGACAACACTTTCCACCTACACTTGCTGACTATAGGAGGGGCAATGTGAACATAAAGTCTTCCTTCCCACACTTACACATTGTGGTGTGTAGTGTGTTGTTACACTTTCCCTTCAACACTTACACATTGTAGGAGAGATAGCATGGATATAAAGCCTTTTCTCCTACACTTTCATATTGTAGTTAAGATGCTTTGGATACAAAACCTTCTCTTTGACACATAAATATTGTAGAATGGTTTGTGCAGAGGGTTCAGTTCAGAAAGTCTGCCCACATACAAAATATAAGAGATAAAGTTTAAGGGCAGACAAGCACAAACCTTCTCCCACACATATTGTAGAAAAATGAGTGAAGATAGAAAGCCTTCCTACACAGAAACTGTCAGCTGCAATAGTGCTGTATTTAACAACATAACATAATGCCACATATAAACTATGTAATACTTCTGAGTATATAATTGGCCATATGTATCACTTTCTGCCATCTCACTGAGGATTTCTATTTCTGTGTTAACCTTGACTGCTCTATCATTCTCTGTTTCTATACTTCTTAAGGCTGTCCTATTTGTAGCTCCTCTTCCTGCATACCTGCATTGCCTTGCACTCCTTTGCTTTGAATCTTAACTGCTATTGTCTGCTTGGATTCATTTGAGCCTATATTCCCTTGTCTGTTGATGCCTGTACTGAATACTACTGCCAAAATCTTGGTATTGCCAATAAATTGGATGTTTAACCTGTCTGTGGGTGACATGCGATAAAGAAATTACAAAGATAGTAGACTTATCACTGAAGTGTGTTGCCCCACTTAATAAGAAAATTACAAAGGATAGCAAACATCACTGAAATGTGTTGCCTCACTCGATAAGGATATTACAAAGGATAGCAGACTCATCACTGCAGTGTGTGCCTCACTCGATAAGGATATTACAAAGGATAGCAGACTCATCACTGCAGTGTGTGCCTCACTCGATAAGGATATTACAAAGGATAGCAGACTCATCACTGCAGTGTGTGCCTCACTTTCGATAAGGATATTACAAAGGATAGCAGACTCATCACTGCAGTGTGTGCCTCACTCGATAAGGATATTACAAAGGATAGCAGACTCATCACTGCAGTGTGTGCCTCACTCGATAAGGATATTACAAAGGATAGCAGACTCATCACTGCAGTGTGTGCCTCACTTGATAAGGATATTACAAAGGATAGCAGACTCATCACTGCAGTGTGTGCCTCACTCGATAAGGATATTACAAAGGATAGCAGACTCATCACTGCAGTGTGTGCCTCACTTGATAAGGATATTACAAAGGATAGCAGACTCATCACTGCAGTGTGTGCCTCACTTTCGATAAGGATATTACAAAGGATAGCAGACTCATCACTGCAGTGTGTGCCTCACTCGATAAGGATATTACAAAGGATAGCAGACTCATCACTGCAGTGTGTGCCTCACTCGATAAGGATATTACAAAGGATAGCAGACTCATCACTGCAGTGTGTTGCCTCATTCGATAAGGATATTACAAAGGATAGCAGACTCATCACTGCAGTGTGTGCCTCACTCGATAAGGATATTACAAAGGATAGCAGACTCATCACTGCAGTGTGTGCCTCACTCGATAAGGATATTACAAAGGATAGCAGACTCATCACTGCAGTGTGTGCCTCACTTGATAAGGATATTACAAAGGATAGCAGACTCATCACTGCAGTGTGTGCCTCACTCGATAAGGATATTACAAAGGATAGCAGACTCATCACTGCAGTGTGTTGCCTCATTCGATAAGGATATTACAAAGGATAGCAGACTCATCACTGAAGTATGTTGCCTCACTCTCCACTTTGCAAATCACTGCACCATCTTATAACTTTGTGCAGTCATGTCAATGGTAGCATAGAAGCTGCTGTACCTACCAGAAGTAAGCCCAAAATAAACTTTAAAAACAAACCACTCTGATGGAATCCAAAATTAAAGAGTTTGCTCAACAAAAGAAAGCACATAATAGTTAAAATTAGGAATATTAACATCCAAAAATATAAAAAACTCTCTCACTAACTAAATTGATAGCTAAGAGGGCTAAATAAACCCAAGAAAGCCAATTGTGAGGTAAAGATAGCTTCCCAGGCAGAGGACAACCATAAGGCCTTCTGTAGTTACGTCAGAAACCTCAATGGCTGCATAGAACAATGTACCAGACTGGTTGTAAATGGAGCCATATTCATGGAGCAAGAAGACATAGAAAATCTACTGGCTAACAAATTCAGCTCCAACTCTATCTCCACTCACCCCGAGCTGCTTCTCAGGAAACACCATCTAATATAACCCCCTACAACTATCAATAGAGATTAGGTCCTAGCTATGCTCTGTAAGGCCAAGAACACAGCTTCAGTGGACCCTGATAATATCCCAGGATGCCTCCTAAATAGTCTGAAGTATGACCTCTCAGGGCCACTGAAGTCACTATTCAACTATAGCCTCCTAACAGGCTTTCACAAATGGAGGACCACAATGGTCATCCCTCTGCACAAGGGCAGACAATCATCTCATCCTGGGAACAATAGACTCATTAGTCTTACAAGTCGCATTGAAAGAATTACAATGAAAATGGTTAACAATGACATAGGAAACCTTCAGACACTGAACCCCACCCAGTTTGGTCTCAACAAAGGCAAGTCATGGTTACTAAATCTAGTGAACTTCTTTGAGAAGGTCACAAAGGCAATGAACGAGGGCAAAATGGTGCATACTGCCTGCCTGGCTAAGGCATTTGTTACAATACTCCACTCAGGCATTGTAAACAAACTCAGAGAATTAGGCATAAACCCTATGTATCATGCTAGATAGCCATCTAGTTCACAGGACCCAGGAATTTATGACTGGAGAGACCACCTACACAAAAAAGCCAGTTTGCTCTTATGCAGAGGGATGACTAGTGGAGTCCCTTAGGACTCTGTGTTGGGTCAGTTCCTCTTTGGCATCTACTTTTTCCTTGAAAATAGGCTATTAGCCTAGTAGGAGTAACCCAGTCAACAAAGGCTAGATAGGTAGATAGACAAAAAGACAGACAGATAAAATATTATCATATAATAAGATCATGAAATATCAATATAATAAACTAAGGATTTGTTTTCAGACACTCCTAAACCATTCAGTGGCAGAGCAGGACATCTGGTAAATTAACATCAGGGCAATATTGACCACACCAGATGTTTTTTGTGATATCATCAAAGACTGCACTGGTGAGTTTACCATAATCAAAACTGTATTATTATTATTATTATTAGTAGTAGTAGTAGTAGTAGTAGTAGTAGTAGTAGTAGTAGTAGTAGTAGTAGTAGGAGTAGTAGTAGTAGTAGTAGTAGTAGTAGGAGTAGTAGTAGTAGTAGTAGTGTGGGTAGTGGTAGTAGTAGTAGTGGTAGTAGTAGTAGTAGTGGTAGTAGTGTAGTGGTGGTGGTAGTAGGTGGTAGTGGTAGTGGTAGTAGGTGGTGGTAGTGGTGTGGTGAGTGGTAGTGGTAGTGGTAGTGGAGTAGTGGTGGTGAGTAGTGGTAGTAGTGGTAGTGGTAGTAGTAGTGGTGGTAGTAGTAGTGGTAGTGGTAGTAGGTGGTAGTAGTAGGTAGTAGTAGGAGTAGTAGTAGTAGTAGTAGGAGTAGTAGTAGTAGTAGTAGTAGTAGCAGTAGTAGTAGTAGTAGTAGTAGGAATAGTAGTAGTAGGAGTAGTAGTAGTAGGAGTAGTAGTAGTAGTAGTAGGAGTAGTAGTAGTAGGAGTAGTTGTAGTAGTAGTAGTAGTAGTAGTAGTAGTAGGAGTGGGATTACTTAAATGACAGAAAGTTACATTATATTTGATTGGCCAAAGGGACCTTTGCTTTATTTTTGAATTTTCTCTGCTGCTATAAACTTGTCACATTTGCGAGATGCTGCTCACTGAACAGGTGGGTTAGGCAGTGCCCTATATAGGTGCAGGCACTTAGAATTTCACTGTCTGTATAAAAATTAGCTCTAATATTGCCTGAGTACATAGCTGTATGACAAGTAACTGCTTTATGTGCACAGAAGTATTGCCCTTTGAAGTTAAACCAAGATTTTAGTCCTTAGCCAAATATTAACAAGCAAATTTGTTGTAAACTCCTGTAATACTCCTTTACTGTAGGTTTGCACACAGAGGAACATTGCTTCAATAGTTTGGCCTTAATCATTGTAATTTTCAGTTAAACAGGACCCAAATACTGCTATTCTAACCACCCCCCACCCCCCGGTACAATAGCTCCATTTATAATTAACAGTGAAAACATCTAGAACCATGGATATGCACTTTCCCACTTTGTCTGTAGCCAGCTTGGTGAACATGTGTATCTTGAGACAATGTATGTCATTTATTTATCCTTTTGTTGACTGGCTTAGTCCCACTAGGCTCTTAGACTCTTTTCAAGGGAGACCCTTGTTGGTATTTACACTACTAGGGGAAATTTGGCCAGGCAAATGGGAACTTCCCCTACTCTTTTTGATGGGTGCTGTGGAATCTTTCACATCTACCTGAGCTACCGCCAACTCAAGCAGATGGGACCCATGTTTACTGAGATGTAATTATACAATGTCACTGGAGGAAGGCCCTCACATTGCAACCACTACAAATAGCAAACAGGTTGCCTGTAACACACGTCACCACATTCCACTTACCACACGTTAAACACCAAGTTCATAAACCCACATACACTGAGGGCATTAAAAGCAATCTACTCAAACATCAAAAGCTACCTCAATGCAGCTATAATAGTAAGTATAATCAGACACGTCACAAACATTCCACCAGTGCAGCATCCATCACAAAACAAACAGCTACAACATATGGTGTCTCATCTCATAAGCCGTAAGCTAAACATCCATCTAATAAAATGTTCTAGTCATAAGTGACTTCATTGTGAGACACACTGATACTCCACTAACCAGGCTAATCAAGGACAAAGTCACAGGCAGTCAGCTGCCTAACATGGGCCAGGATCTGTCAGATAACACAGACATGTAGGTGACTGAACCATACGTACCAATACAGCTCTGTCATTGTACACGTGGGTCTAAATGACCTGAGACATACCTCCCTGGACTATATAAAGACAGACATGATGGGGCTGTCAGACTGTGTGATCCAGGCAGGCATGAGTATGTCAGAGAGCAACATTTATCTTCTCCGAGGATGATGCTGCAATAAGAGCAGAAGATAATGACTTTAACAATTGACTTAGTTTGTCCTGCCATTCAAACGGGATACAATATATTGTTAACAGGTCATGCTGCTTCACCAGGTGTGATTTGCACCTGACCCCTTTAGGCTTTCAAATACTGGCTAAAACATTGCCCACCTTCTTCATAGTGCCATTTTTAGACAATGCCAAATGGATAAACCTCTCAACATACCCACTCTGGTGGCACAGCAGTGATGGCTGAGCCCCCAGGAAACCCTCAGAATCCACAACTAGCCCCAGTGACATCGGAAGTAAACTTACGGGGATAGGAGATGAGCTGGTAGACCTGATGTGGTAGTGAGGCACTGGGGGCCAGGCTGGAAAATGATGTCCCAAGGAGACAGAAAAAATATATATCTTCCAACATAGAAAAAACACCCTAGGCTAGTCTAAAGGTATTAAGATTCCGCTGTGGTGGTGCTGCGGTAGCGTTGTCGCCTCACAGTAAGACTCTGTCCGGTTCTAGTCTCAGCTAGAGCATCTTCTGTGTGGAGACATGCGTGAATGGGTGTACCTTCTTTGAAGGTTGTGTGTCAGGGCTGGTAACTCGGCACGTAAAAATCAACTACCAATCATTAGCGGACCGGAGTTCCTCTGTGGTGACCCCTAACCGGGAAAAGCTGAAAGACACAACAACATCAGGAGTCTAAACAAGAAACTCGACTCCCTGCAACCTCTCTTCACCCTGGAGAATATAGATGTATGTGTAGTTACAGAGATATGGTTTAAAACAATGGACAGCACCCCAGAAGTGCAAAGCTACAATGTCTTCCATACATTTAGACCAGCTACTACACAGAAAGGGACAAAAGGTAGAGATCTCACAATATTCATCAAAAATAGGCACACCTCAAGGCTAGTCAAGCCAGTATGATGCACTGCAGCTTCTCCATGTCCAACTCACCATAAGCAAAGTCCCATAGCATATCATGGCAAGCTACAGCTACTCCTCTATGATCCAGGACACCCATACTGCATACTTACATGAACTGAAGTCACTCTGCATTGAACCCACCACTGTGTTCCTGGGTTACGTCAACCACCCAGTTATAAACTAGGAAACCCGAACAACCCTTACTAAGCAGGAACAGAGATTCCTGGATTTTGTCAATTCATGCTATGGAACAGCTGGTCCATGCATCCATTAGAGGCACAAGCATCCTTGATCTGGTCCTCATAAGCGTGGAGGAACTTTGCACCCACCCATGTGTAATGTCCTCACTTGTCAGGTCAGACCATAAAGCCATCTCCTTAGAAATTAAACTTAAACCTGGACCCCATCTAACCCTGTAACATTTAGGATTTTTTTCCAAAGCAAATCACCTATTACTGTACTGAGTGATACCCTGGCAAAATGTCAAGCCCCTCCACCCACACCTACAAAAGAAAAACAGAAATCTACTGCATAAGAGGAACTGCTCACAAAAACCCTATACCAAGACTTTAACAACTGCACTAAGGGAGCTCTACCCCACCAAAATAAGCACAGTAGAAACACTAAGAAGAAATTACTGTGGTAGAATCTCAATACCAACAAGCTGTATAACAAAGGAAGAAAATTGTGGCCAAAACTAGGAAGTGCAATGCCTAGCAAGTAAGAAACCCATAATCAAGCTAAATAAGTAACTCAGGAGTCCAATTAAGTCCAGCAAAGCCAAATTTGGGGTAAAGATAGCATTGCAGGCAAAATACAGCCACGTGGCCTTCTTAAGGTAGCATCAAAGATAATGCAAAACAGTGTGCAGAAGTGATTGTACATGGAACTACCTATTCAGAGCTGTAAGACATAGTAAACCTACTGGCTGATAAATTTTGTTCCAGTTTCACCCTGTACCCCTCACAACACCTCTCAAGACATGCCCTCGACTATAACTCCCCCTGATATTACTAGTGAGCGAGTCCTAAATGCACTCTCCAATGCCAAAAACACTGCATCTATACCAGAATGCCTTCTGTATAGCATGATACATGACCTAGGAAGCCCTCAAAAAATCACTGCTCAGTCTTAGCCCACAAACTGGCTTTGTGTCTAGTGAATGGAGGACCACAACAGTTATCCCTATGCACAAGGGCAGGCCATCTACTGACCAAGGAAATTACAGACCCATAAGTCTGTGTAGTCTCATATTTAAAGCAGAGGAAAGCATCATCATTGATATTATATATAAAGACACAGGAAACCTTCAGACACTGGATCCAACCCAGTTTGTTTTCATTAAAGGGTGATCATATCTATTCAGCCTGGTGGACTTTTTTGGGAAAGTCACCAAAACTATGGATGCATTCAAATGGTACACACTGCCTATCTTTACCTAGCCAAAAGCTTTAGACACTACTCCCAATTCTGTCAATGTTGATAAATTTACAAAACTAAAAGTGAACCCCTGTGCAACCCACTGGGTAGCCAACTGGCTCACAGACAGGACACAGGAAGTCAGGATAAGGCAATTCTACATCCACAAAAAATGTCAATCACTAGCAGAGTACCTCCAGACTCAGCATTGAGGCGGCTCCTTTTTGTAACCTGCTTTTCAGAGGTCACAGTTAACATCCAAGGCCTCTATCTCTGGTTGACCAATACTGTAGACAACTACAAACATTGTGTAATCAGAGAATCCCCCCCAACAAAAAAAAAACAGATATTATCCAAGAAGGCTTGTCACAAGTTAATAATTGGTGCCAGAACCATGGTCTAAAATTTCATGTCAAAAGATGAATAATGCTATCCTGTGGGATCATGGCCACCTCTGGAATTACCACATAGACAATACACCCCTAAGACTAGACCCAGCAGTCAGGAGATTGGGAACATACTGTATGTGTACAGTGACCTGGCTTTCAACCATCATGTGTCTACTGTTGTAAGAAAATCATTCTATATTACATAATTTATAAGGAAAGGTATGGCATCCGGGTCCAGAGATGTCACTGTCCCACAGTACTTAGCCCACATTAGGCCATAAGCAGAGTACAGTGCTCCCTTTGGTATATATCTGATCGGTTCGTGCAGTGTATGATGTGGTTGTCGGTGTTGTGTGGTTTCGACTATGTCAAGTAGAACCATCTGATCAGGCATACACAATAACTGGAACACCCACAATAACACTCCCCACAAAAAGAATACTAGCAGTAAACCACATGGAATATGCAGACCATTTCAAAGCCTTATCTTTATACTTAGTCTTCTTCGGACTACTGGTCTGTGCCTGTTTTACAATGCATTCTGTGATCCAGTACTGATGGATCTGCAGCATATCCATAAGTGTAACAGCATTAGAAATACCTGATCAAGGACCTAAACCAGGCCTGCAACATTAGTAGAAAATGTGGGAGGGGGAAAGGTACTTGTCTCGGAGATTACCATTTCTCTGGAACAGGCTTCCCACACATGTGAAACAGAGTTAATTCCTAAACCTATTCAAATACAATTTAGACCGGTGGATGGGTAATTTGAAGTTTACCCCTGGAGTGGCACCTATATGCCTAAAGAAAATAGGCAGTTTGGAAACACTCTGCCATTACCATCCATTCATCCATACATAACCCCCTTTTTCTCATTTTTACACATAGGGCCAGGGTGTCATATCAACAGTGGCCATCATCTACAGTGAATGTTCACAGCACCGAGTGTCTGGCCCTGCCACTGTGGTTCTTCCATACCACAAACTCACATGCGCGCTGCATGGGTACACACACACACACACACACACACACACACACACACACACACACACACACACACACACACACAGACACGCGTGCACTTACATATGCCCTCACACCTATGACCAACTTGCAGTGTCCAGTCAACCTATTGCATGTCTTGGAATAAGGGAAGAAACTAGAGTATACAGAAAAAAACCCATGTGAACACAGGAAGGACATGCAAAGTCTACACAGAAACCACACAAGCTGAAAATCAAACTCGAGTACCTCTTGCTGTGAGGCAACAATGCTACCCACTGTGCCACTGAACTGCCCTACCCAAATAAACTCAAGTATTTGTCCCTTACATAGACCATGGGAACTTTAACTGACAAATACAAATGGAAACATTTGACAAGGCTTAAAAAAGTCCTCTAGAGAATAACAGTAGCAATATTTATATGGGTAATAAACTACAGTAATACAGGGTCGTCACCTTACGGAAACTATTCATAGACAGGCGTCAGAAACTGATAGCTTCTCTCAAAAAAATCCAAATCTTGGTGAGTGCCTGTTGGGTATTTTATGTCATCCTGAGTTCATGAATGTTTTGGAAGTGTATTTTCCTAAATTGTATACTATTTTACTTTAATGTCTTAGAAGCTAAATTGTTTTATTAGAACATACCTCTCAAGTGTCCTGTATTTTACAGAATGCCCTTGATGCGCCTTATATTTTTGTCCTGTTTCTAATATTTTTTTTTTATTTTCCAGTAAATCACTGACTATTACTCCATCGACTTTTTAAGTGCATTATAGTAATATTTAAATAATGTCCCTGACTTTGGGCATTTGTCCTTGCAATTATTTTTGGATTTGTCCAGAATTCTTGAGCAAATAATCTAAGAGGTATGCATCAAAATAGCATTTTGATTGATGTAACTGTCAGTGGGGTTGAAATGTGACCATTAGCAGTCAGTTGTTCTAATCAACTCAATCCTATACACACTGTATCACATTAAAATTCACAAAGCCTAAAATGTATGAGGCTTTCCTACAATAGAAAAATAATGGATCCGACTACTTTTGCACTTGTCCACTCTAATTAAAAAATAAATAAATACCGTGGACAGCAAAAAGAATTGGATTTAGAAACAAATAAGGCATTAATTACAGGAACCATTATATAAATATTGTGTATTCTTCTGTCTGTCATCACCGTAGTGTGATTTTTTTTTTTTATCTTCAAGCTTACCTGGTATAACAGTTTCCGTAAATATACTGATAGCTAAAGCAATAAGTCTTCTAAGACAGTGTTTATGCATGCAGAAATGTATATGTACTTACTTTCTTCTTTAATTATACTGTTTCATGTTTCTTCAAAATCAATGGGAAATCATTTTGAAAGAGAAGCAGTGCAAATTTACTTATTAAAATGTATAAAGCAAAGGAAGTGACTTTTGTCTAATATCTGTGTCTTTCAAAGGTGGCCACCTAACACTGAGTCGTACAAAATGATGGGTTACAGCCATTACCACCTAATGCATAGCAATCTACTAAACAGCTACATCATCAAAAACAGTTTAACAAGTCAATAGGAACCATCAAACCAGCTGAAGATAAAGAAGAGCAATC
The DNA here is from genome assembly GCF_019279795.1 of Protopterus annectens. NCBI lineage: Eukaryota > Metazoa > Chordata > Ceratodontiformes > Protopteridae > Protopterus > Protopterus annectens. Next base: position 669,533,613 of record NC_056750.1, on the reverse strand, counting down.
ATATGAATGTTTGAGTAGAAACAGAAAACTATGGTTAAGTCTAATCTGTGGTGTTTAATTTGCATTCATTTACTTGTTCATCGCCTTAGAAAAAGAAATGTACAACCAAAATACAGGAAACAGCAACAGTGTCCATCAAAGCACATACTAAATTCTTACAAGTATTCCAGAATATCATTCACAACCTTGTAAAAACAGAATTTCATATCAGAAGTAAATGTGTGTGTGGTGGGTGTGCTTCATAGTGCAACCGGGAGACTGCTTCAGATTTCTGGACCAATGCTAGAGAGTGTTTGACTATTACATTTTAATTATATGTTCCTCTCAGTTTAACTTTTCCAAGTCTTTTCTTTCTAATACCAGGATGTGAATGGATCCCATTTCTGAATCAGGGTACAATTACAGTTCATGAAATTAGTATTGTTTCAGTCTTTGATGTTAGCCAAAAGTACACTTCTCAGCATCCTCAATGTGCCCAAAATTGCCTCTTTCTGTAATGTATATGGGGTTACGTGTGTTGGTAGTACATCTAAGTACAATTGTAAATTCTTTTTTATTAGACCCATTTTTCCTCCCACTACTGGAAATGTCTAAGCATGTTTCTTCTACATTGTTCTCATTTCAACCTGCAAATCTTGACATTTTATGACTTTGTATATCCCTCTACATAAGACACTGTCATCACTGAAAGTAGCAGTTTAGTGATCAATGCTCCTACTGCCTTTTTCATGGACTACTATATCTGGTTTTCTCACAGTTATTTTCTGAACTGTTAGTGATGGGTGATCCCTTGTGATACATACTTCCTCATTCTCTATAATGCTTTGAGGCTTATGTTTCCAATGCTTCGTAGCTAATTCTGTATTGTAATGTGCAATCTCAAATGCAGCATAAAAACCCTCGGCCATGAATGTATCAAACCCAGCAACAAGATGTGTGACTGTTTCCAGTTCTTCTTAACAGAACCAGTAACTGTCTGTTTATCAAACCTTTTCAATGGATTTTGTAAATCAGTGTGTTTGTAATTCACTATCCTGAGCCACCATTATTAACCTTTTATCTTTTGGTTTCAATTCATTTCTCCTTAGTCATTCATAAAATGTTGGTCAATATTAGGTTGTTCCAGGAGATTTCTGTACTAGGCGCTATATTTATTGATATTCCACATTTTGTTAACTTATGGTTTGATTTCCATTCTTATTTGACCCTGAAATTCTTCTGTTAAATGAAGCAAAGATGTCATCTTAAACGTCTTCTCTTTGTCTTTTAAAATTCTCACTGTTTGGATCTGATGAGGTAATCGGATATGTATGCAGTCCCATGATTGCAGATCTAAAAATTTAATCAGTTTTGAGGAGTTCTATAAATCCTTCATAGCAAGGAATATATAATCTTGGTATACACTGAATTTTATACATCATTTGATAAGCAAAAAGCATTTTTCTTTTTTTCATGTCCAGTCAATCCAATAATTTTTGGGACGAATCAATCATCTCAGAACTGTAAGTTAAAACAGGAAGAATAAACTGATTTATTGCTTAGATGTCAGGGTAGTTTCTGTTATGAGTTTTAGTCTTCTGAAGTATTCCTTACTGAGTTTTATTTGCATTTCTTCATGTTTCATTGATGATGTTCATCTGTTTTCAAATATTTATACATTCCTTTCTGCTCAAGTTCCTTTGTCACATTCCTGTCCCATGTTGATATTTTCTTGATATTGCAGCTTTCTTGTTTTAAATGTTGCTTTTGCAAATTTATCAAGACCACATGTCATTCTTATATAATCTGAGAAATTTTTAAACATTTGTAGCTGAGCCTTCAACTCCTCATCTGATGAACTACACTGTTTTAAGTCATCTATAAAATATAGATGAAAAAGCTTTAAAAATGTTTTCAGGGAGCCAAATAGTAACCATAGCCTAATCTGTTAAGTAAACAGCTTACTGGGTTAAGGGCAATATATAAATACTCACCCTGTAATCCATCCATCCATCCATCCATCCATCTATCCACAACTCCCTTTTTCCCATTTTTGCACATGGGGTTTGGGTGTCACTTCACCAGTGACAATCATCTAGAGCCAATGTTTACACCACCAAGTGGCTAGCCCTGCTGTGGTAGTTCTTCCACACCACACACTAGCATGCAAACTCACACCTAATCACCCCGGAATATCCCCATTCACTTTATCCCTGGGGCAATAATTTGCCCTTTGTCATAGCTCAGCTGCAAAGTGGTTAGCCACTGTTTCATTGTCACTGTAACGTAACTGATCAATGTAGGATGTATCTTATACATCTACGAGCATTCATTATTTATTGATTTGGGATGCTGTCAAATATTTTTTTGTAATCTCTTCAGGACATACATAAGTTCTTACCCTCTTCACAATTTTCTGTTATGGCTTTATTTAGCAATAAATGATCCTTTGTTTCTTTTGTTACCCTTTTGTTCTACTGTCATATTTGAGGGGTTTTTTTTCTAAATGACTAAAAACTCGGATTCAATTCTAGTATATGGTTTATATACTGTCAGAAGGCAAGTTACTCACCTGTAGTTCTTAGGATGGCTTGCATGTTCACTCTTAAGGAGGGATATCAGTTGTCCTGTTCTTAACCAGGTTGGCATCTTTTTGGGATGTGTATATAAGTAATTCTCACCCAGGACTAAATCTTTGTGTAAAGATGTTAATGCTTTTAGCCAGAAGTTAAGTGCTGCATCCGGGCCTGGGGTTTTCTAATTAACAACTTTTCTTAATTTTATCTTGGTTTCTGTAGCCATTACTCCATCCCATTTCATAACCTGTACATTACAGCTCCTTTCTGTTTCATTTAATTCTTATATCCAGTCATCATCTTTCTTATGTTCAATATAGTCTTCATAAGCACTTCTCCAAAATGTGACTATTTCTTCTTTTTGGTGGTGTTTCTGTGGCTTTTACTTTGTTTCCAAATTCTCTATTCTGTCTTTTTTGGGTCATCAATGAATTGCGTACTTTGTAATTTTCTTTTATATTTTTCTGTATACCTTCTAAGGTTTTCTTCCTGTGCTGATATGTTTAGTTTATTATTGGTAATAATGTATTATAAATTTTGTTCTGTTTTGATAATGTGCATTGCTTTTACCACGTTTATCTTTCTAAATATTTTGGATGATCTGTTCCCCTTCCTATATTCTTCTAAATATAATACATATTGCCTTAATTGCTTTATAGTTTCCTCTATTCAGTGTGCTTCTGTTGTGGCATTTTACTTGTTTCCTTTGTTGTCACTTTATCCATTACTGGTTTAGCTGCACAGTAATATACTCTATTTATTTTTGTTATATCACATGAATTTCTCTTACTAGTCCTGATTACCACATTCCTCTGTTTTACAAATCTTCTCACATTTTTGGTCTTACTTACTTTCTGTAATATATTTCTTTCATCTATCTTAATATGTCTGTCCACCTCTATTAAATCAAAGAGGTCTTCCCTTAAATATTTTTTTTCTGAATTGTGAGCATCCTCCATACTCTGTTTTTCCTGTGACAAATCTATGGAAAATTCCACAAAATTTTACTTTGATATATAGTCTCTTCAAAAGCACCCTGATTCATCTCCTGCTCCTATATATGACAGCCCTTTAGCCCATCACTCTGCTACATTAGTCATGTCAGAGTTACCACTGTTTCTTGTTACTTCCCTTGCTCTGCAACTCCAGCTAGACGTCCAGTCTCCTATAGAAGGCTCCAGAGTGTCGCCATGTTGCAAGTCTACTTCAGATGCTTCTTGTTCCACCTGCTACTCCTTAATCTGCATACCCATAATTCCATCATGCAGCAATATTAGCTGGTTGGTTTCTCCACACTAAGGCCTTCACTTCACAGATAATCATGACTTCAGTCCTATTTGTTTAATGTATACATTACTAACCCTCTTTTCTTTATTTTCCCGTTGTTGTCTTATTTTTTGTATTGTGAAATGTTCCATACCTGGGTGTCTTTGCCTGTATTTCTCCTCAAATATTTTTGACGATTTTTTTTTTGTATTAATTAGTTTGCCGTTCTACTTTTCATAAAGATCGCACCATACCAAATCTCTTTCTCTTTCTCATGTATATGTTTATTTATATAACTTTCAAAAATCTCTGGGTTTTGTTCTTTATATTTTCACACTTCCTCTTTCACTTATTTTTCTAGGCAACCTAAAGTTCCTTTGTCTTTGTAATGCTCTTCATAAATCTGTTGGATCAATGAATACAAAAAAAGCAGGGCAAAAAAAGGCTGCCACACTCCAAAAATGCTTTAATCCCATGTAGTACACCTAAAAACTGCTTCAGCCAAATGCAGTACATAAAAAAGCAACACAGCAGTTAGAAATAATCCATAGAGATAAGTGTTTTTGTTCCACTGACATATAAAAAGGAACTTCATCAGATAAATGAACAGACTGCCATTAGGCTTCTTAAATACTCTTAAACCAATCACAGCAAAAATTCAGAACACACCATTTTTGCATGAAATAGCCTGACAAAACCAAGCATAGTAAAAATGGCATAGTAAACTAAAGCATAGTAAAAGAACCCCCCCCCCTTTTTTTTTTCATTCATAAAAAGAATGTGACAATGTTATACACAATAGTAACATTCTAAGGCTAAAATTCAACTAAAGGGAAAAATATAGATTCTACCTGTTTAAAGCTCTTAATTTAAGCAGACATTTTATATTTTCTGCATCATTTAACCCTGGCCAGAATCGTGTATTTAAGCGAAGCTGCCAAAGCAATTCTGCTTTCTCAAGTAAAAGGGGCCAGGCACCTCCACGTTCTGACATAATTAGTGTTTGTAAGACAACAAATTTGAAAACATGCCCAGGACTAGCAATAATATGTCTTGCTAAAGCATTTGTTTCTTTCCCTAGATAAATGTCACTAAAGTGCTCACTCATCCTGTTTTTTTAATTTGTGTTCAGATTTCCCTGCATAGAAACATGAACAATGAGAACAAATATCACAGGACACTATCTTACTAGTGTTAAAATTAAGTCTACCTTTTATGCTCACCTTATATTTATTAATAAATATTTCACTAGTTTCAAGAATGTAGTGACAAAATACACATGAACCACATTTATGCATACAACCTATTTTACAACTAGGCACAATGTGTTGAAAGGCTGACTTTAAAATATTGTCCTTTTTAATAGACAAAAATGGGGGAACCACCCAAATGGTCCCTTAAGGTGTTTTCTCTCCGCTGAATTTCCCAATTCTTATAAAGAATATTCCTAATCATATAGCTGTCATTGTTAAATGTGTCAAGGAAAATATGAGAAAAAATTTATTATTATTATTATTATTACTCATTGTTTCATCATTACCATTTATAATAGGAATATTAACATTATTACTATCCATTGATGAAACAGAAGAAACTGCCACAGTCATATCAGTAGGGACCATCCTATTATGCTTATTACCCAAAATGGGCCTAAAATACCCCTAGCTCTTTTTTCAATAACTTCCTGACTTAATTAATTAAATTCTTGTCTCAGATCCTGATCGACATTTGGTTGTTCCAGAAGTTTTCTGTACTTGCAACTATATTTATGCTTTTTCCACATTTCTTGCCTTCGCATCTGATCTTTATCTTTATATTCTTTCTTTTATTTTTTCCTCATTCAGTTAACGCCTGATTGTTGTCTGCTTAAAGTTCGATTTCCATTCACGCTTGACACAGATGTGCTTCTGCTAAACTTAGCAGGGAAGTCATTCTAGACTTCCCTTCATCATCTTTTAAAACTTTCACTATGTTTGGATCTGGTGAAGTCAGCAGATATGTATGTAGTCCTATGATTGCAGATCTATACATAGGTTCGTAGGTGTGTAGTAGGCTAATGGCCCTGGAGCCTTTACAAGCCTAGCCCATAGGATTACCCTGGCATCATGCCATCCGACCTTAGTTCCTAGTCCCTCTGTTGAGTAGAGCCACTGGAGTGCTCCCCAGGGTGAATTTTCTATTTCCCATCCACTCATCAAGATTTCCTTTGGAGAGGGCCAGTGAGGTGCTCTGCTTGACATGTATGGGAAGTCTATTCCATAGCATGGGCAGCCTCTGGGTTATGAACCTGTCCCTCCAGCATGTTTTGCTGATTGTGGTAATGAGGTTGAGGTCTCTGGAGTGTGTGGTGTGGAGGGATTGGGATTTCTTTAGATGTAGCATTTCTAACACAGATGGGTCAGATGTGGCTTTGTAAGTCAAGCAGAGCTCACCTCTAAGTAGGTGATACGAGACAGAGAATAGTTGGAGTTTTTTGAGTCTGTCCATACAGGACAAGTGTTTAAGGCCTAGGATCCTTTTTGTGAGGTACTTTTGTGGCCTCTCCAGTTGTTGCAGGTGTCTAGTGAGGTACATGCCAAATGGGGTATTGTACTCGATTATTGGCCTAATGAGGGAAGAGTAGAGGTAGATAATGACCTCTTTCTTCCTGGATGCAAAATCCTTAGTAATGAGATGTGCCACACAGAAGGACTTTCTGACCACAGTGGCAATGTGGTGGTCAAAAGAGTGGTTGCTGTCAACCTGTTTTCCCAGATCTCTTATAATGCCTTCTGTGTTCAGTGGACTACCATCAATGTGGTAATTCACGGGAATCAGGTTTTTCCCAAAGGGAATGACGACACATTTTATGGCACTGAGTTTAAGGCCATGGTTCTGACACCAGTCGTTGGTCTCAGTGAGGCCTTTCTGTAGGATGTCAACATCACTTGGGGAGTTAATAATAGCTCCCAACTTGCGATCGCCTGTGAACTTTGTCAGCCAGAGACCCTTCGTGTTTGCCTGGACTTCAGAGAAGTAGATACCAAACAGGAGAAGACCCAGGACCGAAACCTGTGGGACTCCACTCGTGACTGGTCGGCAGTCTGACTTGGAGTCAGGTACTTTCACACTGTTTGTTCTGTGACCCACTTTTCAACCCACCTAGTGATATAGGGGTTGAGCCCTTGCTTGGTGAGTTTTTCTATGATTCCTGAGTGGGGAATGGTATCAAAGGCCTTGGCCAGATTAAGGTAGGATGTATGAACCACCTTGCCTTCATCCACAGCTCTGGTGACTGACTCAAAGAAGTCAACCAACTTGAGCAGGCATGATCTGCTCTTCACAAAACCAAACTGTGTAGGATCCAGAGTTTGGAGATTCCCTATATCCTTGTTTATTAGGTCCATGATGATGCATTCCATAGCTTTGCATATCAGACTCATCAGGCTAATGGAGTAATAGTTCCCAGGGTCTGTAGTCACACCTCCTTTATGGAGAGGGATGACTGTAGCAGTGTGCCATTTGGTAGGAACAAAGCCTGAAGTGCGAATGTGATTGAACAGGGCACACACGTGAGGTGCCAGTTCACTCTGTAGTTCATGTAGAACACAGCCAAAGATATTGTCACATCCCATAGAAGCTGTATTCTTGGCCTTGGACAGTGCTGTTTTAACCTGTGCAGCAGTAATACTGGGTGCCTGGCAATCTACTGGTAATGTGATTGCTCCTTAAGGGGGGGAGCAGAAAAGTTGGCATTGAATCTGTTGGCCAGTATATTGGCAATATCTGTTAGCTCAGTATAAGAGGTACCATTGTGCAGTAGCTAAGAGCAAATCAGGGTATTGCCGTGACGATTCTTTACATAACTATGGAAGGCCTTATGGTTGTCTTTACTATCTGCTGCAATTCTGTTTTTATAGCTAGCTTTAGAGGATTTGATGAGGTATCGCAACCTTTTGTTGAGCCTGATAAGGGAGTTTTTCCAGTCTTGGGACTTCACCTTATTCCACATCAGTTTCCTCGTTCTGTTGTAGAGTTTGTTTATGGTATTGGACCACCAGATTGGCTTCTTTTTTTGAGGAGAGCATCTTAGTTCTATTGGGTATGGTGAGATCCATGCATTTATGTACATGTTCATACAGTGCATTGGTGTATGATTCGGCAGTCATGCAAACTATTATCCATTTGCATGGGTGCCGTGAAGTTAGCCACCTCTGATTTTAGGAGCCCAAAGTTAGCTTTGGAGAAGTTTTTCATGGTGGTTACCCTTGGGGGTGGGTGGAAGGGAAGTGGATTTCCAAGGTGATTAGTTTGTGGTCAGATCTAAGCAGGGAGGAGTTGACTATTGGTGTAGAGCAATGGTTGCCCATGTTAGTAATGACCAGGTCAAAGATGTTGCTACCTCTAGTGGGGGAAAGAACGAGCTGGTCCAGGGCAATGGAATTAATGAATTCCAGGAAGCGATGGGCAGGTGTATTTGGTACATGAGTAGTTTTCCCAGTTAATGGAGGGGTAGTTGAAGTCACCCAGTATGAGTGTGTTAGGTTGGACCGTAATATTCTCCAAGGTGTTTAGGAACATGGAGTGTGAATCTTGGGACATGGTTGGGGACCTATAGCAGGCTATGACCTAAATCACTGTCTTACCCATTGTTAAATGCACCTGAAGTATCTCAGATGTATTGTGTTAGGCTACCAGTCTGGAGGTGTGTGCATCCTTTATGAATAAGGAAACACCACCACCTTTGGAGCTTCGGTCTAAGTTCTGGGGCCAAAAGGTGTGGAATGAGTTATTACCTGTTAGTGCAGGGGTGCTTTCTGCTGCCTTGAACCAGGTCTCTGTTACAGCATAAATGTTGATGTTCTCCATTTTAAGGAGTGCTTCGAGTGAGTGCATTTTGAAATTTAGACTTTTAGCGTTGATCAGCATGACCCTCAGACTGCATTAGTTTGTAGCTGTTACAGTGGTAATTTGATCTTCGAAACATTGCCTACAAAATGCACTCTAGGGATGGCAAGAGCCATGGCCAGTATCCGGAAGCCCAGGGGTGACAGGTGCAGGCCATCTCTGGCAAAGCATTGAGGTCTGTCAATCATGTCATCCCAGACAGACAGATACTGGATCCCCTTAGAATGACATCAAAAACTTAGTCAGTTGTTGAAATCAGTCATTTTCTGCTTGTACTGTGGTATCATTCTGGGTGATGGTAGGATGCTGCTCAGAGCTAGGGTCATATCCACCTGGGCTACATAATCCGAGAGCTCCTCCATGTCCCTTTTTATGTAGTCAAGGGAGGTACGTCTCAGGTCATTCAAACCCACATATACAATGGCAGAGTCATATTCATACCTGTTGTTGAGGGACTTGAGTGCATGCATTATGTGACAGATCCTGACATCTGACAGGCAGCTTACTGTTACTTTCTCCTTTATTCAACCTAGTGAGTGGGACATCAGTGTGCCTCACTATCATGTCACCTATGACTAGTGTGTTGGGCATGCTGTTTTGCCTTAGGGGCTTTGGTTGAGTGGCACACTGTTTAGGAGAGTTATGTGTCTCGTGATTAATGTTGTGTTGTGGTGGTTGAGTGCATTTCTGCCTTGGAGTTCTCTGCTGCTTGGGTAGGATTTTTATTGACAGCCTCCACTAAGGTGGGTGTGTGGTTTGTGGTTTTATGTGAAGGCAGTGCTGGTGTGTGTTCTTGAGGGCTACATGTTCCATGTAGTGTGGTGTAAGTGTTGACCTTCTCCTCTTGACCAGCTATTCTGGTCTTGGCTGGAGGGTGCATGGCTTCCAGTTTGGATATATAAGTGCATCTCTCGCAAGTCTGAGTGTTGGGAGGTAAGAGGAGAGGGTTGTCAGTGTACATGAGGCAGCTGCTACATTGCCTCAGGTTGCCCAAGTTCACCAGGTTAATAGGAGAAAGCACAGGGAATTGACCTTTAGACATGCCTGGAGGGGTGGACATTAATAATAAGTATTGGAGCTGTTTCCTTGTAGAATGTTTAGTGCTGGTAACACTTTTGAGTGCTACAATAATTGCTACAAGAAGTCTGGTAAAGTGCTAAATTAATAAGCTAGTAAAAGTGCAGGAGAGGAGAGAGAGCTAGCAGATCTAAGGGAGAAACTGAAGAGCAGACTTTGGCACCACTCGGAAGCTTACAAACAGTCCTGGATACAGCAAATCTGTATCTGGATTAGACTAGTTACAGGAAAGGCAGGAAAAGTGCAAACGCGGGCTTTTAAACCAGAAAGTTGAAAGAGATGGAAAAAAATCTGCCCAAACGGCCAATAAACTACATTTTCAGGTAGATAGGCTACCTAGTGCTTACCACTCCCACTGACAAACTAGAAGGCTTCCCTCCAACACAGAAAGGCTTAGGGGGCTCAGAAGCTTACATACAGTCCTGGATACAGCAAATCTGTATCTGGACTAGACTAGTTACTGGAAAGGCAGGAAACAAGTGTAAATGTGGGCTTTTAAACCAGAAAGTTGAAAGAGATGGAAAAACTGCCCAAACAACCAATAAACTACAAATTCTGGGCCAGAAACCACTCCTCTTGTGGTAGATAGGCTACCTAGTACCTACCACTTCCACTAATAAGCAAGAAGACTTCCCTCCAACACAGAAAGGCTTGGGGGGGGGTCAGAAGCTTACCAACAGTCCTGGATACAGCAAATCTGTATCTGGACTAGACTAGTTACAGGAAAAGCGTGAAACAAGCTTAGCATTTTATTCATTTATTTTTTCAGAAAGCATATAAAACAGCACTAAAAACAATTCAAGTGCAATGCAAGCTAGCACACTTGAGTGTGTAGCAGTATTAAAGCAAATACAGTTTAAATAAATGCAATTTATTCAAAATGTATTCTGAACTAAATTCAGTTGTTGTTTTATTTAACTCTGAACAGTTAAAAGTGCCAAAAAATATACTTATCAGCTGAGAAGCACACTAAGCGCAAAGGGAGGAAGGAGGAGCAGAAGTTAATTCAAGGTTAAGACCCTAAGTGGGTTGGCCTTCTCAAATGTTTGCTCTGTGTTAAAACTGTAAGCTAAAACAGGAAGAGCAAATTGGTTTATAGCTTGGCCTTTGTTCCTAGATGCCAGGGATATTTTCCCTATTAATTTTAGTCTTCTAAAACATTCCTTACTGGGTTTTGTTTGCATTTGTTCATGATGTTTTATTGTTGATCCTTCATCATCTCCCAGATATTTGTACACTCCTGCCAGCTCAAGTTATTTTCTTGGTTACTGCAACTTTCCTGCTTTACATGTTGCTTTTCCACATTTATCAAGATTTAATGACATTTTTGTATCATCTGAGAAAGTTCTGAACAGTCGTAGTTGTGCTTTCAGCTCCTCATCTGATCAGCTATAAGTTTTAAATCATCCACAAAAAGAGGATGAGAAGTCTTTTCACATTGTTGTTTTCTGGGAATCAAATTGTAACCTTGACCTAATCTGTTAAGTAGAGAGCTTAATGGGTTAAGGGCAAGATAAAAGAGCTGTGGTGACAAAGAGTCACCCTGGAATATCCCCCTTTGAATGTTTATCCCTGTGATAATAATGTGTCCTTTATCATGTCTTAGCTGCAATTTTTTTTGCCACTGTAATGTAATTGATCAATGTAGGATGTTTCTTATACTGCTGCAAATAATCTTTTATCCATGAATGATGGATGCTGTCAAATGCTTTTTGTAATCTATCCATGCAATACTTAGATTATTTCCCTTTTTACAATTCTCCATTATGACATTTAACAACAAATGATACTTTGCTCCAAGAGTTTCTTTTGTTACCCTTTTGTTCTATTGCCATGATTGAGTTTTCTTCTAAATGGCTGTAAACTCTATTGGCATCAATTCCAGTATATAGTTTATACACTGTATACAATTATCCATTATGACTTTGTTTAACAACAAATGGCCCTTTATTCCATATGACTTTCTTTTGTTACCCATTTGTTCTATTGCCATGATTGAGTTTTTTTATATATATATATATATATATATATATATATATATATATATATATATATATAACTATAAACTCTGTTCTTATCAATTCCAATATATAGTTTACACATTATCGGAAGGCAAGTTATTGGTCTATAGTTTTTAGGATAGCTTTCAGGCTCACTCTTAAGGTGGATTATCATTTTTCCTGTTGTGAACAGGGTTGATGTCTGTTTAGGATGGGCAAATATTTCTTACTCAGGGCTAAACCTTGGTGTAAAAATGTTAACATTTTTAATCAGACATTAAGTACTGCATCTGGGTCTGGGATTTTCCAAATAGGAGCTTTTCTTAACTTTGTTTTGATCTCTCTGGATGTTACTTCATCCCATTTCATATCCTGTACCTTTAAAATTCTTATTCTTTCTTTTACTTCTTCTATCCATTCAGCATCTTCTCCAAAATGCATCTTAGTCTTCTTTTTTTTTTTGTTTTTCTATTAATTTTGATTTGTTTCCCAATTCTCAATAAAACTTTTTTGGGTCATCAATGATTTTCTTATTTTGCACTTTTCCTTTATTTTTATCTGCATGTCTTCCAAGTTTTTCTACCTGTGCTATTATATTTGGTTTATTATTTGCAATGGTGTGCAATAGATCCTGGTCTGTTCTGATACTGTGTGTTGCTTTTATCACATCTATCTTTCTTAGTATTTTTGTTGATCTGTTCCCTCTTCGGTACTCTTTTAACAGTGACACTTCTTGTCCTAATTGCTTTATAGTTTTCTCTTGTCAATGCTTCCATGAAAGCATTTGATTTCTCCCCTTCCTTTTCCTTACTGCTCTGTATTTTTGTGGCAAGACTTTATCTGTTATTAATTTAGCTGCACTGTAATATATCCTATTTACTTCTGTTATATCAAATTAATTTCTGTTAATAGTCTTGATTACTGTATTCATTTGTTTTATCAGACTTCTAACATTTTGGGCCTTATTGACTTTCTGTAATCTACTTTTATTATCGATCTTTTATTGTTTCTCCATCTTTATTAAATCAAGCAACTCTTCCCTAAGGTCATTTTCATCTAAACTGAAGGCACATTCTTTGTTCTCTGATTCCTGCAGGCATTCTACAGAAAGTTTCAGAATATCTTCCGGCAACATATTCTTTTTAGCTGCATCCTGCGTCATCCATTGCTTTCATATGGGAGCTCACTGGCCCAACACTCTACAACATTGACTGCACCAGAGTAGCCACTGTTTCCTGCTCCTTCCCTTGCTGTGCAACTCTAAATGAACTTTTGTACAGGTTTCCTACTGAAGTTTCCAGAGTATCCTCATGTAGCAAGTGATCAGATGCTTCTTGTTCCACCTTTTTCTCCTTAATTTGGGGACTCATTGTTCCACCATCCTGTAACATTACCTGAGCTGGATTTTCTACATTCAGTCCTTCACTTTGTAGGTAATCCATAAATTTAGTTTCTATTTCTTTAACTTCACAATTACTGATCCTCTTTTCTACTTTCTCCTTTTGCTTTCTTATTTTTGTACTGTAAAATTTTCCATATCCAGAAACCTTTGCCTATATATTTCTTCAAATATCTTTGGTTCTGCTTTTTTATTGATTAGTTTTGTTTTCCCATTTGCACAAATATTGTACCATAGTAAACATTTTTTCATATGTCCATATTTTTTCTTCAGAGGTCTCCCATTCCACCTGATCAGATGTTTCTTGTTCCATCATGCTGTGACGTTACTTGTATTAGACTTTCTACACTAAAACCTTCACTTTGTAGGTATTCCATAACTTCAGCTTCTATTTGTTTAACTGCTACTTTACTAATCTTCTGTTCTACCTTCCCCTTTCTGATTTTATTTTTTGTATTGTGAAATTTTTCATATCTGGGAACCTTTGCCTGTATCTCTCTTCAAATATCTTTGGAGCTGCCTTTTGTGTACTGCTTAGTTTGGCTTTCTCCTTTGCATAAATATTGCACTATATTAGGGGTCTATATTACCAGAGTGAAACTCCTTTTGAGAGAATACCAAAACACCAACACGAATTGCGCGAACCGTGAGAATACCGAATGCACTAAACCATGAAATTTTAAATCTCGAACTGTCATAGTCGGCCAACCCCACCACCTGCTACATACTACCTACCCAAACAAAATAAATTAACTGCATACATACACTAACCAAACCATACTTCTAACCCTAAAGTAAAGCACCAAAACCCTACTTCTAACCCTACACTAAACTCCACATACACAGCTATCTATGCACTATCCTTAACCTCTCCCTAACCCTAAGGTCTGTAACTACCGCACACTTCCCCTACGAAAATATAAACAACAAAATAAATAATCCACATACATACATTTACTAAAACCCTACTCCTAACCCTACACTAAATCTTACATACATTAACTATCTATGCACTTACCTTAACCCACATCCTAACCCTAAGGTCCGTAACTATTGCACACTTACCTTATGGAGCTATACTACAGATGGGCCAACCATAGTAATTCAACATTTCCAAATTTGCAGTTTTGCCAGTTCGTGCAATACGTGTCGACATTTACGGATTCGCTTAAACCAACTTTCGCTCTCATAATAGGGAACCTATATCAGACCTCTCTTTTTCCCATGGCCACATTTCTTTCTTGTATCCATCCATCCATCCATCCTCAAACCCTTTTTCCCACTTTGCACATGGGGTAGGGTTGTCACTTCAACAGTGACAATCATCTCGAGCCAAGGTTTACAACGCCGAGTGTCTAGCCCTGACACAGTAGTTCATCTGTACCACTCACTTGCACCTACAGCCAATTTAGAGTTTCCAATTCACCCACTGCATGTCTTTGAAATGTGGGAGGAATCTGGAGCACCTGGAGGAAACCTATGTGACCACAGGGAGGACATGCAGACCCCACACAGAAGGCACCCCCAGCCAAGGAATCAACTGGAGAACATCTTGCTGTGAGGTAACAATGTCAACCGGTGCACCACTGTGACCTAGGTTTTGTTCTTTATATTTTTGCACTTCCTCTGTAGTTTCTTTTTTCAAAACTGCCCAAGGTTTCCTGGTATATACAATATTTTCATGAATCTGTTGTATTAATGAGCACAAATTTGCAGTTGAAGCTTTTGACAGTTTTTCTTGTGCAAGTATTTTTCTTTACTCCAGTTTCTCTGTTAATCTTTTTGAATATCTTCTATATGTAAATTCTGGACTTTTTGCAAAATAGTAACAATACATAATTTCTTTATTATCCTCAATAGTCCACTCTGTCATCTTTGTGGCTCTTTTTTTGGCCTGTCAGTTTTTGTGTTTTTTGTGGACTATTACTTCCTCCACAGGGGGGCATCCATGTATGAGCGCAGTGATGTAGATGGAGATGGGATGTGGTAAGTGAGAGCAGTGATGCGGATGAGGATGGGGTGTGGTAAGTGAGAACAGTGATGTGGATGAGGATGGGGTGTGGTAAGTGAGAACAGTGATGTGGATGAGGATGGGGTGTGGTAAGTGAGAACAGTGATGTGGATGGAGTGTGGTAAGTGAGAACAGTGATGTGGATGTGGATGGGGTGTGGTAAGTGAGAACAGTGATGTGGATGAGGATGGAGTGTGGTAAGTGAGAACAGTGATGTGGATGAGGATGGAGTGTGGTAAGTGAGAACAGTGATGTGGATGAGGATGGGGTGTGGTAAGTGAGAACAGTGATGTGGATGAGGATGGAGTGTGGTAAGTGAGAACAGTGATGTGGATGAGGATGGGGTGTGGTCATACCTCACAGTAATGTGGATGAGGATGTTTTGGTCATACCTTTCTCAACTGTTGATTGGTTTACTCGTTTTTTACTGAGTTTTGGGTCGAATGGGTGCCTTCTCTTCAGGTCTGGCACTTCTTCCTTCGACTTTCTCTTTCAGCTTCTTTCATCATTTCATTTTTTCCCGTGGATATTTCCAATCTTTGAATTGAAGCGAAGGGGGAATGGGTGTGATCTTTCAGTTTTCTACAGAGCAGTGAAGTCGCAACCAACAAGCAGGAAACTCGAAATGTAGCTTGCCTTGCTGTCATATACGTTTATCTAGATGTGCTGTGACACTGATTGTTTACTTTCCTTTCAAACATTCCATTTTTGTAATTTCACATGATTTTTCTCAGGTGTTGCAGCTAAATAAAGAACTGGTGGAGGTACATCTACGTTGCAGCATGTGGACTACAGTCTTCTGGTTTTTGTGGATGTCATAGTCAGCAGTTTTTTAATAATAATGATTTTTTCTCACAAGATTTTAGAGAATCATGTGTACCTTGTCACATACTTTTTATTATTTTGTAGGTAGTAGTACATGGGAAATATAGCCGTTAATTAAAATAAGAAGCCCGTACCTGCCATTCAGGAATGCTTAACAGATGTTCAGCACAACAGCTGTCATTGTTTACATTAGTGGGCCTGCCCATTTTACAGAAATAATATAATAATATATGTATGTATTTTATTTCCCCTGAATTTTTTTAACAGAAGATTTCTTTCAATTAAATTTATTGCAAAATCAAAAAATAAACTGGGTCATAATTTGCACTCCTGTACTTTCTTCTTTACCAGCATTTTTAACTTTACTCAGCCCTTTGCAGGTAAACAAACTGACTTTCAGTTCTTGGTTTCAGCACTGTACATTTTGCCTTTCTTCTGCTGTTAGAGATAATCTATCCAACTCTATACCCATTTAATATGTAGAAAAGAGAGTAGTAGTACCATGTGAGTAGTAGTAGGTCCTAGCTCTGTGTACATACATGCAAGGGGTGTCCTTCAGTTACAAAAAGGAAAAAAAAAAACTTACCTGTTTTGTGTGGTGAAATGTGTTTGTCTTTGTTGTGTTATTCTTTTTTTGTGTGTGTTTTCTCACTGTCACTAAACTAAAAATACTTCAGTGGTGGTGCAGGTGTGGCGTCCCACTGTGGGCCAGTAATTAAGGAGCCTGCTCATCACTGATACGTTTCCCCTCTGTCAGATCCCCAGTAAGACCACCCAGCACAGCTGTGTACAGTTGAGTCCTCTCACCAAGTGGCCTATAAAAAATAAAAAAAAAAATAAATAATCATTTGTAGAAGTAGTAAGTAATGTATATGTATTACATTAGTATTGGTAAAAAAAATAAAAAAAATAAGGTAGATAATGGGAGGACAGGTAATGGCTGCAGACTCTGGTGCCATATTTTTTTTGGTTGTCTGTTCTTCAAATTGTTATTATCTATTGGTATGGTCTAGGGTAGCATGTGGGGGTTGGTGCACTATGTGATATGCAAATTTGATGTTAATCAGTGTACAGATTTGTTGTTCCTTTTTTTTCTTTTCCAGATTCAGTTTTAGATGTGGTAAGTGAGAGCAATGATGTGGGTGAGAGAAAATCAGAAGACAATGTCAACAGAGTAGATGCAAAAATACCAATATGAAAAGCTGGGAGACCTTCTGATTAAGAAGAAAGTACCTAAGTATTTTGTCTGAGCATATCAGCATCTGGTTGATAGACCAGGAATACGCCTCAGCTAAAATGATGGGTTAAAAATGTAACCTGTATTTAGTAAGCAGGGCATACCTGCACAGGAGGAGTTTCTGAGCATTGCAAATGAGTATAAGGAAACCCATGAGATAGGCTAAACAATCATATCAGGATCTACAGGCACATAGTAAGTTGTAGGTTTAAGTACACATCAATGTAGTGGGAGGAGATGTTTCCATTGTAACCTAGTGGGATATTTATGGATCAGATGTCCACAGAATCGTGATGGGAAACAAAAGCTTTAAGATGGAACTAGCAGAGCCAGTACCATGGTAGCTGTGGGCTGCTTGAAACTGCAGTTGCAGCAGATTATCACAACAGCCCGTAGGATAAAGAAACTACTGCTAAAAGGAATACTGCCGCTATTCAACAGAAGCAGTACTTCCCAGTTAGGGCCATGGGAGGGTGACTTTTTCAAATGTCACTATTCATGATTCATTTAGAATGGGAAGGGGGGCAACGAGACAAGCAGTGGTAGTTCTTGATGATATCCAAAGAGATGTCCTCATAGGAGATGACTTTGATGACACAGTAACTTGTGCACCTGGAGTTACATGGAATCAGGCATTGAGATGGCCACAAGGGGAAGACATAATAAGGGACACCCAGCCAGTGCTTACACCTCCAGTACATGCTGCTGATGTGTATAAGTTCAGGAGAGGAGCTGGGCAATGCAACAAGCCTTAATCAGGGCCAAAGGTGTCATATGGGGAAGGGATAGTTGCTAGCAGTAGTCATTAATCTGAGCCACCGTTGTCAAATGACACTAAGACACCAGACTATCTATGGAAGGGAAGGGAAAAGGGGGAGGATCTTGTAGCAAGATTTGTAACAGGCGCAGATCTCAAATCCCACCTTGCAAAACTTTCTCATGGGCAGAATGAGCCTGTATATGGAGACAAAGGGTTATTATATGGTTATTATACAGAGAATGGACTCCAGGAGCCAGGCTTGTGTTCAACACACCAATAATTGGCTCCCAAACAATCAATCATTAATGTGCAACTGCCAGCTTTTCTCACCATAGGTCAAGGTTGCAGTGTCCTGTGGATTCCTCCTTTTCAAAAAGCAAACTACCCAAGATAGATGGTCTGACACTGAAATTGGTATATATATATATATATATATATATATATATATATATATATATATATATATATATATATTCGTATCACTTCACTGAAAGACCATTTCACCGACACCCATTTCACTGAGACCAATCACCTAAAGTTAATTTCACCTAAAACTCATTTCACTGACAAGTAGTACTCTAAAGCAAGTCAAAGGTATATGTCCTTTTCCCCACTGTAGTGCAATCCTGGTCTTAGTATATATAGTTAGGGGAGGCACAGCCCCCCACATTGGGTAGTCTGGGAGGAGTAGATCCCAACTTAATTTGGATTTCTGTTGACTGGTTTTGTTTTACATTATTTGGTAAAACCCAACTAGGTGGGGGGCTATGCCTCCCACACCCCCCAATGTGGGGGGGTTGTGCCCCCCACACACCCCAACTATATACTAACACCAGGATCACACTATAGTGGGGAAAAGGACATATACCTTTGACTTGCCTTAGAGTACTACTTGTCAGTGAAATGAGTTTTAGGTGAAATTAACTTTAGGTGATTTGGTCTCAGTGAAATGGGTGTCAGTGAAATGGTCTTTCAGTGAAGTGATATGAATCTCTCTCTCTCTCTCTCTCTCTCTCTATATATATATATATATATATATATATATATATATATATATATACACACATACACACACACACACACATTATATATATATATATATATATATATATATATATATATATATATATATATATATATAAACACTTTACTATCTCGAAATACTGAAATCTCAAATTTCAGTATCTCGAGAGAAAAATGTCGAAAGTGCAGTTGAGCAAAACTGCACTTCATCGAATTCAAAATGTTGAATTTGTGGTTGTGGTGACACGGTACATGGAATTTGCTGTGTTTGTAAGGTGTGGTGTGCTGTGGGATATGGTTTGCCTGATGTGTGGATATATTTGGAGATTCAGGTAAGTGCTGTTTTTTTAAGGGTTTTGGGTAGGGGTTTGAGTGTATGTGAGTGTGTTGGGAAGTTTTAGGTGTAGGTTAGGGTAGGTAGGTAAGAGTGGGAGTGTGTAAGTGTTGAGAGTGGTGGTGTTTGTATGTATGTGTGTTTGTGACAGGGGAATATAGATTATGTAGTGGTGGGTTTAGTGTCTTTGTCTTTTTAGTGCGATGTCGGAGTTAGTATATGTATAAGTAGCGGGAGTGTGGGGGGCGCAGGGAGGCTTGCCCCCCTGCTTATATGTAGTGTAGGTGTGTGTATTTTTGTTGTTGTGTTTGTGGGTGTTTTGTTGGTTTGTTGTAGTGTGGGGAGGAAGGTGTATGTATGTTTGTGTGGTGGAGGGTGTATTTAAAAGTCAAGCATTTGGAGTTTCGATATTGTGAATGTTCGGCTTTATAGTCTCAAGATACTGAAATTCGAGATTTCAGTATTTTGAGATTATAAAGTGACTCCATAAATATATATAGTAAGGGGTGTAGGGCAGTCTCCCACATTGGGGATATGGGGGGGCTTGCCATCATGCAAAAATGCTTTTTCTGCAGATTTATACTTTGAATGATGTTCAGTTTCAAGTGCTTTTACTCCTTTGTGATCACAGTTTTGATGGTCAGTCTGAAATGAGTCAAAATCTTGTCAGGGACCCAGAGGGCTACTGGATGGGGCTTGATGGAGAAGTAATATAGCAGTTGACTGTCTCCAAACCTTATCATCTGGTACTTCTGGTCGTATTTCATGATATTCCAATTTTAGGCCATTTAGACATGAAGCATACAAACAGGAAGTTTATATAAAAACATATTGGTCAGGTATTGCAAAAGATATGCTAGGGTTCAGTAACGTGTGAGCACTGACAAAAGGTTGACAAGGCAGGAAACAAAGGTAGGGCTACATTATTACTTTTTCTGGTTGTTAAAGAACTGTTTTGAAGAGTAGCCATGAATATTGTGGAGTGTTTCAGTACCCTAAGTACCACAGATGATATTTATTTATGTGGATTATAATGCTATGTACCCAGTAGCAGAGTGTTTTCCCCTTGTTGAGGCAGAAGAGGTGGCAAATGCTCTGACAGAAATTTTCACCAAGGTAGGTTTCCCCTAGGAAATACTGATGGACAACAGAGCTAAATTAATGTCAGATCTGCTGACATATTTGTGGAACCACATCCATTCACAGACACATGGTTTGGTGGAGAGGTTTAACTTTTCTCTTAATACCATGCTAAGAGCATTTACAGACCAATTTGAGAAGGAGTGGGACAAGTATCTGCCCCTTTTCCTCTCTGCATACAGGGATGCACCCCCATAAATCCACATTTTTTTATTATTAAAGCTTCTTTATGGTCATAGGGAAAAGAGCCTCTAGACTTAACTCATAATGGGTGAGAGAGTGAAGGTGATTCCTACAGTCTGTTGTGCAGTATGTGCTGAATTTCAGGAGTAAGCTTTGGGAGCTCATGGGGTTGGCACAGAAACACCCACCTCAAACACAACAACAAAAAAAGCTTTGGCATGAACAGACAATGAGAGGCTGAGACTATGCCATAGAACAAGAAGCAGTGGTACTTATTACTAGTCAGCAAAACAAGCTTCAACCCGGGTTCCTATCAGCTGACTGAAGACGCAGGTTAGCAAATGTGACTTGGTCGAGCTGTAAACGCAGAAACGGCAAAATATCAAAGCGGCATGTAAGCAAATTCTTTCCCTGGGAAAGAATTTGCTTGGCTGCTTTGGTAGTTTGCCATTTTCGGCACTGTAGTGCAGTCTTGGAGTTGGTATATTTAAGTAGGGGTGTGGGTGGGGCACAGCCCCCCACATTGGGGTGTGTGGGGGCGAAGCCCCCCACTTAATATGTACTAAAGTGTTTTCTTTTTTTTTTTTTTTTTTTTTGTTCTGACAGTTCGGTTTTGTAAGCTTTCGCTTACATGGAGTCGATTAATCACCATTCGCTAACCTAAGCATTCGGTGATCTAATATAGACCCTTCAACCTTCAACCCACATGGCAGGACCTTTTATTATTTTAAGGAAGGTAAGTAATGTTAATTATGTGGTGGTGTGGCCAGGAAGGAAGCAGAAAGTCAAACTTTATTATCTTAATGTGAAGAAGCTTTAACATGACTGACAGTCACTTGTACTTTATATTTACAGTGGGTTACAGGAGGAAGTAGAGGGGGATTGTGTAGTAGACCTTCTCAGTAAAGCTCTGTTAGACACACCAGTGAATGAGGTAATGGTGTAACAGCAGCTGTCTCCTACCTAGTTTCAGAAAATATGTGCATTAGTACAAAAACTTTTGAAGCACATTCACTGCTAAGGCAGGCAGTATCTAACTGATTTAACAGTGTGTAAATACATGGACTCAACAGCAAGGAAAAGGGCTGAGTTAACAGACTAAGATGAGGGGATATCATACAAATGGAAATGGCCAAAGGCGATTATTCTGATTAAAAAATGTTTGAGGTCTTCCAAGACAGAGAACTGAGTGACTTATCTATGAAAATACACCTTCTCCCCAAGGTACATTTCTTAGGGATCTCTCATGAAAACCCACTTGCAGTCTAGAAGGGGGGGGGGGTGTCAGTTAAAACAAGGATGTAGGTAAGCATAGTCACTGTACTGAAATGTGTCCAGTTTTTCTGAGCAGCTCGTGCTAATGTCAACACTAAAAATGCACAAACTGTTTAGAACTGAATAAATGAATATTCACAGTATAGCTGTTCACAAACAAATCTTGTGCCAAAGGAATACATCTCTATAACTAGCTTTGTATGGCAGTTAATTGTAACAGTTGAAAAGAAAGTGCATCTTTCCATGTACCTTGGGGTAGCATTTTGAGGGGTGAGTACATTTCTACTCTGACAAGTGGGTACTGGAAGCAGCAACATTAGGTCTGAGTACAAAATGTAAATCTCTGGCTACACCCCTGAGTTAAAACATGTTGTCTTTTATTTTAAAATGTAACTAATTATCTATTTCATTCAATGTGTAATATCTAAAATTGTTTTCTTTTAATGAAATTAATTAAAATGAATTTTTTATGGTTGTTTATTCACTGCTTCCTTCAGAAGCTGCACTACATCATTTTCAACAGCAGAATTGTCCGAGTATTCTGTGGTCTGTGTCAAAAGGAAATACAGATTATATTATATTTGTGTCTGAAAAATGTCTAAACGCTGGGCAGTGCACTGCATCATAGCTTACTGTTGTCTCCTTTCCTTCATGTTGCCTATGACTGTTATGGTGATATGGGAGAATCTTTCCAACCACCTAGGAGTGTGCTTCATTAGAGCTACTAATTATCTTTCTATTTTTCTCTGCCTGTTATTTAGACTTTTGGCATCTTAACTAAAACAGAAAGCTGCATAAATATGTTTCTGTTATTGTAGACTTCTTAGACTTTATTCATATTGTCGCTCCCTAGGTCAGGGTGAAATAGGCAGCATCATGGGTCCTTGTTCAAGCAGATTTATTGTATGCAAACATCATAAATGAGGTTAAATAACTAACTTATAAACAGATTAGCTATCATGCACATAGATGTTAACATGCTGGCTGCACCTTCAAAACGGCACTGGAACAAACATGTGCTTGGTATTTATATGCACACACAGATCTTGGAAATGCTTAAAGGTACAACACATCGGTTATTCTACATCCTCCCTCTTTGAGAAAATAGACATTGTCATTGACAGTAATGAATACGCAATTTACATAGAAATGATTTCCATCATGCAATTATACAAAGCTAGATACATATATACAGCTATGTCCAAGTTGTTGTGTATTTCACACATGGCTTTGAAATACGGCCATATCATGTGACATAAAACTGAGGACCTAGTTTACCAACTGGAATTGTCTCTGCTGACTGTTCAATCTGAGGAACACTTGAATCATCTGCCAGAACAGTATCAGGAGTCAAGATGCGCTCTGGAGCAGCAATATCATCTGGATTGCTCTGTGAGTTAGAGTCTTAATCACAGGTACAATGCTGTGATATCTGTTCTGCTACAGTAAGAAGATGTCTGAAATTTCTCCTGTACTTCACACCCTTGGATTTAACAAAATAGGATCTTGGTTCTGCACAAATACTCGTTACTTCACCAATACGGTTGAAACCTTTCACTATTTGTATCCTCACTGTCTCTCCTTTTTCCAATGGACGAAGAAATCTGCTTGACTTATCATAGCTGGACATTTGGAAAGAACGTTTTCTAGATAACTGGGCTTTGATGGCCTGATTGCTTAGCTTTAGGCCTCAGTAAACTAGAACTGATAGACAATGTTATTCTGGTTTGCCTAGATAGAAGTCTCTGAGCAGGTGAGCCAAGTATATCATCACGGGATATGTTTCTGAGATTAAGTAAATTCAAAAAAACATCAGTATTATCATGCTTAGACTTTTCAAATAATCGCTTTGCACTCTGTACTGCATGTTCAGCAAGTCCATTCAATTGCAGATACTCTGAACTACTAATAACATGTACAAAGTCCCATTCTCTGGCAAATTTCTGAAACAATTGACTGGTGAATTGCATACCATTGTCAGAGATTAATTTCTGTGGACTGCCATGAACTGAAAAATGACGTTTTAACTTAGTAATGACTGTAGTAGAAGTTAGATTAAGTAGTAGATTGATCTCGAACCAATTTGAATAAGATCCTACAGTACTAAGTAATGTTGATTGTTCCACTCCAATATATATATAGCTACAATTGACCAAGGTAGATCAGGAATATGACTTAGCTGAAGTGGTTCTCTTTGCAAATGCAATTTAGTACTATTACATACAGAACATGAAGAAAGTACTCTATGTCTTTCGGTAGAGAAGTCCAAAATACTAGTTCTCTTGCTCTTCTTTTAGTAAATTCAGAACACGGGTGACCATGATGCAAAATCTGGATATATCCTTGCTGTAAGGAAGCAGGAACAACAATTTTAGGACCTTTGAAAATAATGCCATCTTCCATCAACAACTCATCTCTGTTAGGAAACTAAGATTGCACTTCTGGTGGTACACTCAATTGCTTTAATGGCAATTCCAACACGGATATAGTGACTGAGCTCCTGCAAAACTGGATCAGTCATTGTATGATCTTGTAGCTCATCAAGTCCTATGGTAAAAAAAGTATGCGCTTCCATGACATCAAAATCAAAATTCTCATTGTGGAGCCATTCCATTGTATTTCTGGTCACTCTGGATACAGTATCAGCCAGATAAAGAAGTTTGCATTTCGTATAGACCATTCTGAGGCTGTACTTTTGCAATTTGAGCATCATTCTTTGTAATCTCACTGGCGCTAAATGCATAGACTTTTTTAAAATAGTATCCAAAGGTTGATGATCAGTTTCAATCTGGATTTCTCGACCATAGATATAATCATGAAACTTGGAACAAGCAAACACTACTGCCAAAAGTGCTTTCTCAATTTGAACATATTGCATCTCACCCTGGGTAAGTGTTCTAGATGTGTAGGCTACTGGATTGCCTTCTTGAAGAATAACTGCACTTAAACCAAATTTTGAAGCATCACAGGAGAAAGTCACTGGTTTGTTGACATCATAGTATCTTAAAGTTAGGGGGTAGCAATTTTCTGCCTAAGAACTTCAAATGCTCTCTGGTGTTAGTCTAGCCATGACCAAGTAATATTCTTACATGTGAGCTCTCTCAAAGGCGCTGTCAACTCACTGAAGTCTGGTATAAACAAGCCTAAGTAATTGACCATACCAAGAAAACGCTGTAGAGCTTGCACATTATCTGGTGCTGGCATTTCAAGAATGGCTGCTTGCTTGGACAGGTCTAGTCTTAAGCCCATACTTGTAAACAAATGACCTACATATGTAACTTCTGATATTCTGAATTTGCACTTCAGAGGATTGACCTTTAAGTTCACTTCACGTGCTCTGTCTAGAACTCTCTTAAGAATTCTGTCATGCTCTACCTCACCGCTGCCTCCGACCAAGATGTCATCTGCTATTATGGCATAAAGATAACCCAAACAAATTTGTTCCATTGCTCACTGAAGGACTTCACTTGCAGAATTTATTCCAAATGGCATCCTGAGAAATCTGTATCTTCCAAATGGGGTACTGAATGTAGTCAGTAATTCAGATTTGCAATCAAGCATCACTTGCCAAAATGAACTCTTTGCATCTAAGACAGAAAAAAACAATGGCATTCGGTATCAGGGCTGCAACCTCTTTGGCTGTACGCATGGGATGGTGTGGTCTCTTCAATCATACTCTCAACCTGGAAACATCAAAAGTCTGGACAAAGGCCCATAAAAAATAGGTACAAATCTGTACACTGATTAACATAAAATGTGCATACACAATTATGTAACCCTGCCCACTCTAATGGAATTGTGGGATACCAACTTTCAAATGCAAACTGAAGAACAGACAACTAAAATATGGTCCCAGACCCTGTAGTAAATGGTAACCATTTTTTTTTTTAATTTGTAGCAATGATGTTCACTGGTCAGGGAGAAGATGATGAACCTTAAGATTTTGTTTTTGGTGGCTTGCAGTATGTGGGTTTTGTGGTAAAAGTAGGGCATTTAATGGTACACAATACTCTAATTTTAGCAAAGGAATATTATAGTTTGGTACGACCTCCAAAAGTCATTCTCCATGGCCTGCTGATCAATGGCATAGCTAGAGTTTGTGTCACCAGGGGATCTCTTTGAGTTTTTCTGCCCTTCTCCCTCACAAAATCATGGTCAAATGGGGCCCCCATAGACAGTCCTCCTCCCTGCAGCCATCCCAATGTCCCATTACTTGTCCATGTTGCCTCATTTACCATAAACACTGTAATGTGCATACTGCTTTACTTCTACAATGATTATTTGGATTTCATTTAAAACTTTTATTTTACATTTTATAGCATACACTAATAGACATCTGCTAAACAAAGCAATACAGTCTCACAATGAAAATAGACTTACCATTAAAACTTCTCTGCCCTTGAAACTCATATTCATTGAAACAGCATTGAAACCCACATTCAAAGAAAATGCAAAATTCATCTAAATAATTCCACATTAAAGAGATCTGTAACTAATGAAGAGGTGGCTGCTAGCAAACAACTTTATATTTCATTGTTTCATCTGCAAAGTGTTTGTTGCCCTTGAAGAATAAATTGCCTATGTTACATTAAAAAATGATAAGCTAGTAATATTACAATAGGGAATGGATGTCAAACTGATAACAGGTTCATAGTTACTAGGTATCTCCACCAAAGAGGACATTCTCAGGACTTCAGCATCCACTCCTTTAAAATTATAACACAGTACAGTACCAGCAATCCATCTGCATGCTGTGAGAGTAGAACCCACAGCCTTCTGCATCAAAAGACAGTATACTACCTGTTGTGCTACTAACAGCACAAACAGAAAGGGCATAAGCGGCACTAAACTTCTCACCTCCTGAAGAACTATGCAGCACAAGAAATCTGGAAAATGCCAAAATTTATTGGGGGGGAAACAAAGGCCCAAAACTAGGGACACATTTTAAACATTGCTTGTATAGTCTTAGAAAGTTGCTACAATAAAATATTTTGTTTTACCATGCATTTCCTGAAAGATAGGAAGACTGAAACTTAAATGGTCCTCATTATTTTGTGAATTCAGTTCTCACTGATTTGCCAGAAAACCACACATTTTAAGAGGAATAGAACAAAAGTATGAGCCAAACATTCTGTGAAATTTTGGGCAGTTGAGAAGCTCCTTGAATCATGAATGGTGGTATGGGTAGAGAATTTAGGCTATTGCTCTTTGTACCTAGGGTACAGGGATTGAGTATGAGTAAACCTAACTACCAGTTTTACCTAACTGAGGCATTTTACACACTTACACACACACACACACACACATACACACACACACACACACACACACACACACACACACACACACACACACACACACACACACACACTCTCTCTCTCTCTCTCTCTCTCTCTCTCTCTCTCTCTCTCTCTCTAGTAGTACTTGCAGAGCCCTTAAATAACACAAAGGAACTAGCTAGCAGTCTCAAGCAATAATACATTTAATAATTCCTTAATAAATACACTTCTCCAGAAATCAGTACAATACACCTTTTCTCACACACTGGTCTTCAATGCAAAGGAACTATCTAGCAGTAATCAATGCACCAACTCACACACACTTTGATGCAGCTCTGTGTTAAGCAGAAAAGAAAGTAAACACCAAGTCTCCACTTAAGTTTCTCTGGTAAGAATATCAATGTGGCGCATAAGTAAACTCTCAATGCAGTGGGAAAAATCTTTTTTTTTTTGCCTTACGTGGTTGTGGTGCTGCGGTAGCATTGTCGACTCACAGTAAGACGCTGTCTGGTTCGATTCTCAGCTAGAGCGTCTTCTGCGTAAAGACATGCGTGAATGGGCGTACCTTCATTGAAGGTTGTGCGTCAGGGCTGGTAACTCAGCACGTAAAAATCAACTACCAATCATTAGCTGACCGGAGTTCCACTGTGGTGACCCCTAACTGGGAAAAGCCGAAAGATGCAACAAACTTGGAGTAGCTGGGGGAAGAAAGAAGTGCTGTGCGCACTGCCTGAATAAAACCTGTGGACCTACCTAAATAAAACCCGCCGACCGGTAAAGTTAAATTAAGTAATGGCTCGAATTCTGACAGGCTGTCTGCCTCATGCTGAATTCATCACACACACCCCGCATGTGATGACATTAGGAACAGTCCAAAAAAAAAACCTTGGCAAATTCAGAAATTAAAGGGCCACTCGCGAATTCATGGCACCCCAATATTTTGCCCTCAAAAACAGTATATACTGAGGAATTCGGTACAGGTGAGAGGCATGTCTTCAATGTTTTGCTCAAATCTCTTGGGTCAGTACATATTATGATGTCATCTGAGGCTTTTATATGAGCTGCTACCATGGACATCACCCATTCTGTAGGTTCTGTAAATGGACAAATTATACTTTGTTGCACCATTTTGTCCAACTGAGTTTTGACCTCATGCTGCACAGCTATCGGAACTCTTCTTGCTGGTCTGAACATTAGATTGATTTCTGGGTCTAATTTAATGGAATACACTACTGGAAGTTTGCCCAATCTGTCATCAAAAACATACGTCTACTGTAAAAAAAATAGTATTGGTGAAGCTGAAACTAGGACATGTGCTTATCTGATGAACTTCTTCGGTAAAAGAAAGTAGATTCATTTTTAAACTGTCTCTGAGACCCAGTAGTGACTACACAGATCTTCGAACCATGTAGAAAATAGGCTATAACAATTCTTGGCCACATAACAGGAAAGTACCACTGAGCCTTTGGTTTATATTTCTTCACCTCCATAAGATACAAGTTTCGCACAACTTGTCTCATTTAGTTGTTCACCAGCTCTGACCCTTTGCAAAAGTATCTGCAGACATGACATTACACTTTGAACCAGTGTCTACTTTGAGCTCGGTGGATTTACCATTGATCCAGACAGTACAAAACACTTCACTTTTTGCCAATAAATCTACTGTGTCAATCTTTTCACAATTACTGACACACCATTGACATAGAAAGCAGACTGTTGCAGGTCTATTTGATTAACTTGCTTTTTGGAGTGACCCTTTTTTGTAACTGTGTGAGGCTTACTCGATTTGCAAAATCTTTGGAAATGGTTCCATTTCTTACACTTATGACATTGCTGACCATATGCCATTCACTTTTCTCATCTGGACTCATGGTTGGCACCACAATTGTGACAGTTAACAATAAAATTAAATTTGGGTTTTGCTGATTCATTCTTATGCTGTACTGAGTGTGAAGGCTGCCAGTCCAGCCAGCTAGAATTTTGTAAATAATTCTCTGTCATTTGTGAACAGTAATATGACCTGTATGCTTGCCTTAGAAATGTAAGAAAACTATATGTTCTGTACTGAGCTTCAAGATTGTAACTACAGTGCACCTGCTGGAAAAGAGCAGAAATCTATATGGACTATATGCCTATGCAAATGTATGTGTTCATGGTAGAAGTTGGAATATACAGAGTTAACTTGAAAAACTCTACGAAAATAAGTTAACAAGTAAAGAGTTCTAAGATGGTGTATACCACAGCTAGAAAACAGAATGTCTGCAGCTACTTTCTTTCTATTGTGTCAAGACAGAAATATTTCCTAGGTTTAAAATGTAAAAGTGTTAATTGTTTTACGAGTTCCAGTTTTAGACAAGCTTCTAAGAGATAAGTATTTTTCATAGAGACATGTTAAATTCTGTTGGTATATGTCTAGCCTGGGAACTAGATGCAGATATCAAATAGTGATGCTATCTAACCCAGCAGTAATGTGTATTATTAATTTAAGAACTATCTCAGACAGAAAGTCAGTGCATTTTGTATTTTGTTCTGGACCTGTAAACATCTCTTCGGCACTTCTTATCTATATCTGCCTGGCTCTGTAAGTAAGGCATTTAGAGCATAATATCTCTTAGAGATAGATAGGAATATAGCAAGAGTAGTCCAGATGTTTCTGTATTTATGTCATACTGTTCTGTAATGTTCTTTTAAAATATTTCCTGTGATTCTGAACTCTACTGTCACTGTGTCAAGTTAATGAGTACTGTCTTGTGCTTTCATTATTTATTAATAAATATATTTAAATCTTTTAATTGTGGCTGGTTTTGTTTATAGATATTTAAGCTCTTAGGGTACTTGCATATGTATTTGGTGATACTGTATAGGCCACTGCTAAATAGCCTTAAAAGTTCTGGTCACACTTACCCATTTGGTTAACAGTAACATTGCACAGTAGAATTAGTCACCCTTTGGGAAGGGCCTTAAGTAGCTGATAAGTAAGTAGTGGCTGGTGGCAGTGGTTACTATCTTTTAGTCTGGGCAGAAGGGGACATAGCTAGTGAACCTGTGCCAGCTTTCCCCAGGAGTGTCTGTGTGTCTGTATATAAATCATATCTCAAAGTGTGTGTGTCAGCTACTTGGGCAAGGACACGAAGCACTGGTGGGACAGAGAGGGTTCTGGAGGTTTTTGGCTTGACCATTCAGCTGAGATCTTAACCTTATAGCTGTGCCAGTGGGGAATCTTATTAGGGATCTGGAGAGAGAGAGGGAGAAACCAGCCCCAGACTGACTGTGATCCCTGTGTGCTCTTAAGGGAAACTGTACTTTACTGTGTGTGTACTTGTCATCCTCCCAATGTGCACGTCCCTCACTGGTGTTAGTGGTGAGGATGGAGGCACCTTGATTACTGGGCCAGTGCACGGGCGTCACACTGAGCAACATCTGTTTTGCACTAGGTACCCTTGGTTTTGCACTGAGCATGCTCCTTTAACTGAACTGTTCTTGGAATGTGCTAGAAGACTATGAGTTTTGACTGGAAGTCCTGCAGGGGCTGCTGCTGCCATGTGCTTAGGCCTGCTGTTACTTGTCACTTGTTGCATGCTGTCTACATTTGCTCTGGACCCTGCTGAAACCATGCTCTTATGACTAGCAAGCATATTTGCGTACCTTTCTGTAACTTCATGAATCTGACAAATCACAATGGCTTTACTCAGTATTAAACTGCTGTCATGAAACAAAATCTTTCTCACAGCAGCATTATTAATATCACACACAAGTCTGTCCTTTATCAAATCATCCTTTAAATCACCAAACCTACATGTTTAGCTTTGTTTCTTAGGTCAGTAATATAAGCTGTAAAAGTCTCCCCTTGCTTTTGTTCTCTCGTGTAAAACAAATGGCTCTTTAGTGTAACATTAGTCTGAGGGTCACACATTTCTCTGAATTTGCACTTTAAACACTCGGGGTCTTCCCTTGATTCAGCCTGCACAACAATACTATGAGTTTCTCCTTCACCTTCATACACTGCTGGTGCACTGACAAATGAACGCTCCCTTTCAAAGGTTTCTGACCCTGCTAGGTTTAGCAAAATGAATGCCCTCGTATGTGCATCTTTATCAGAATAAGCTGCTTGCATAAACATATCATATTGTCCAATTCTCTGTAATATTCTGATCAAACACAAGTGGTTGTGGCTTGTGAAATCCATCTGCCATTTTGATATATCTCAATGAAAACTCTTGCAAATATGCACGAACATACACACTTGTACATGTGCTTGAAATTTATGCCAGTACTTATAACAACATAATTAGCCTTTGGATAACTGAATTTCACGAAATAAGATTACTAGGCACTGCAATACTTTGAAATCTTTTAACTGTAAAGACACTTGCCTTGAAATCATTTTACTATGCAAGCTGTTTATCTTGTAAAGGCAGTAATGCTAAAGTAATTTGTCATCATTATTTTACTGTACGAGCCTTTGTCCTATAATTGCTTGAATGCCAAAGCCGTTTATCAACATTTTTGCTGCTAAAGTCATTTATCATCATTTCAAGAAACATTTTGAACAACTGCACAGTGCAAATAAGCTGAGCAATGGAAGCTGAGTGCAAGACACATTCCAAAGTAACTGTACTTTGCGAATAAACTATCTCGAAGTAATGGCACTCTACGAATAAACTGTTTTGAAGTAATTGCACCTTGTGAATAAACTGTTTCAAAAGTAATGGCACTTTACAAATGTATTGCCTCAAAGTAATTGTGATTTGTGAATGTACTGGGCAGAAGAAGTTCAGCATGAGAAACACCTCAAGATAATTGCACTTTGCGAATAAACAGTAAACAGCACATGGAAATTTCTCCAAAATGGCTGCCCTTTGCCAAACAGCTCTGTATAGCACAAGAGACACTCTATAATGGTAGCACTCTATGAACAGATACATCCAGGCACAAGGAACTTTTTAAAATGGCTTCACTCGACTGCACTTCACAAAATAGTTGCACTTTGCACACAACAAACTCTCCAGAATAAATGAACAGCAATAAGCACACACTATAAGCACCTTTATGCACTTAGTAGTAATTAGTAATTAATTAGTAATTAGTAGTTAATTAGTAGTAATTAACTTAGTAGTAATTTGCGCCAAACACAAGCAGTTGCCTTTGCTTTATTTATACTCAATGTGCCCTTTTCTGCCCTATTTTCTAATTGAATCTCTTAATGTGTCTTTTATGCCCTCATATTATATTTGCTTTGCTCATTTAATCCCTTTTCATGTCCATTATACTTTCTTGCACTTGTTTAACTCTAAACATGCTAATTTTACTTTAAACATGCCAGTTTTAGAATTCTGATGCAACTCTGAACCTTTATGTAGTTTTGTAATGCCCAATTTATCAAATAACTCGGTTTCAAACATGTTGTCTGATTAATGAGCTCTTTTCGACTTCTTGTTTGCTTAATGAACTTTTCTGTGCTATTTATTTACTTAAAAATATGCTTTGTGCCCTCGTAATTCTCTTTTAACCTCTTTTAATAAATAAATATTTCATGTGTGTTCTCTTTACCTTTGACTTGTTTATGGCCCTTTTTTGCTCTCGGTTCTCTTAGTTCACCTTTGCCATTACCTCTGCACCTCATGGCTCTGAAGAATATCTTTACAATCCCGATTTAGACACCATGTCACTCGCCAGGTTAGGATGAAACAGACGAGCATCATGTGGTTTTGTTCAAGCAGCTTTATTGAATGCAAACACATTATAAATGATGTTAAATAGCTTTAACTTATAAACAGATTATCTATCATGCACATAGATGTTAACATGCTGGCTGCACCTAAAAAATGGCACTGGAACTAACACATGTTTGGTATTTATATGCATGCACAGATCTTGGAAATGCTTCTTAAAAGTACAACACATCTCTTATTCTACATATATCATGTAGCATCAGTCATCAGCTGAATTAGTTGGAACTTGAATTAATAATTAGAAATAGCGTCAGTTTCCAAGGTGTAGTTACTTATTTTGTGTCTAGTGCCATAGCCCAGTCTGGCAACCCACCTCCGCTTTAAATCTTCAGAATGAGGGGGAAAAGTGCCTCTCCTCAGATTTCAGAAGCAATAAAAAGCTCTTTTCTCATTTTAAACTTTAGCAAACTGCTTGCTACAGTTTATGCCACACACTGAACACTACAGTACTTCAGTTCTGACCACAAATGCAATACTAGCATTTATGTAAAAATGCTGGTATTTCTAAATGCCAGCATGTACTGTACAACTAAAGACCAATTGTGCTCTGTCAAGTGTGTCCCCTAACACTTTGGACCTAGAGTGGCTGCCCCCTACACCCCTCCCTAGTTATGTGTCTAGTCTGTCTGTATGAAACCTATTATTTTTCTTTCCTTGTGCAACTGTAATACTGTTTTGTATGTGAACTCAGATTTTTTTAAAAGTTAAGAGTTTTCATAGTCATTTGACAAAGACTGCAGTAAATGCCTTATATTTCTAGTGAGGGGTATCCTTGCAGCATTGGTATGGCTGCTTCTATCCACTCTTTTGAAGAAAAAGGTTATTTGGCCATCAGCTATCATAACAATAAATTGTTTGGCTCCCTGAAAGAGTGATCAGTAACTGAGATCTTAGTATCAGATTAGCAATCTGATTGGTGGCAGCATATTATGAATAGAGGTAAGGGATGCTGTCACTGGGGACAAATCAGTAGCCCCTCTTGGAGAATATTGTGAGTGCATATGTGTATGAAAAGCAGTTATGCTAATCTCAGTTACCATTGATAGGATGACACTTGCAGGCACTGAACTCAGAGTGAGGTGGGTACAGTCCTTAAGACTAAATCATTATAACAATTATAACCTTATTCTGGTGTGGACAGTGTGAAAAGTTAATTAAAAAATGATAGCTTGAATGTCACTGACAGTCTTGTCTTATCTTACTGAAGCTGCCAAAATACAGCTCTGTGTTGGTACCTAGTAGAAAAAGTGCCTTGTAAATAAAAGTCTGGTTAGTTCACATAAACTTTGCAGATTATTAACCTTCTCAGCAGTATATCACGCAAAAACTAATAAAGTGACTTATTTATATAACAAATGAAACGTACAACAATGTTGAGTTTGCAGAGTTTACTGTCTTCAAGTTTCTTCTCAATACATGAATGATGTTCTCCATAAAATAGCTCTAACAGATCTCTCAAAAAGTCAGATTACATCTCACATATATACATTCTTATGAAAGCGGTCTTTTGGGAACTCTCAAACTCATTATTTTGGTATTTAGGGAGTCTTTCCTGTTCTGTGTGCAAACTGTCTTTTGGTGATGTCATGAAATCTGCTAATTTAAACTTTTTAGGGAGTCGTTCCTGTCTGAGAATGTTTCCGTGTGAACATACAGTCTTTTGATGATGTCATGTGGTCTGTTAATAAGTTCCTTTGTGTTCTTGTTTCAAGGTGGATTACATGACAGTTCAGTTTGCCTCCAACTCAGTTTCTTTTTTGAACCTGCATCCTTATTTGTATTTTTCTCAAGCTGTATTAGACCTTGAAAATTCATGTTACATTTATACATGAATGCCGTCATTTATTTGATTTTTTCCTTGCTTCTCAGCTAAGAACAGTTTAACCCTTTAATATATGTATGTATGCCTTCTCTCTGGCTGTTACCCAGACTGTGACACTTTGGTCTTACACATTTGCTTTATTAGGTTACTAACAACCTGTGGACCATTGTCTGATTTGATCATTTTTGGCCATTCCCAATGACAAAAAATATTTTTCCATAAAGCTTCTGCTGTTCCCTTTGCTGTCATAGTTGTAGTACAAATTGCTTTTACCCATTTTGAAGACATTTACTGCTACTTGGCAAGGGATCTGCATAATTTATTTGAACTGCATACCATGGTTCATTCACTATTTGTACTCAGTGTAACTGAGGTTTTCTTTTTTTTTATTTTTAGCATTTACCTACAAACAGATTATTAATGACATGTATGCACAACTGTGACGTATTACAATTACCAATTAGAGTTTCTGTAGACTCTTGTTTTTTGCTTAGTGCTGCACGTGAATATTTCTTGTTTTTGACCTTGTAAATTTCAGTACCAGTAACATTTTCTCTTACAACATTCCTTGTAACTATCCATTCCAGCCTGGAAAGCTCCAAGCTCACATAGTTTATCTTAGCCTGGGAAGATTCGAGCTTCCATTTTCTTTCTGCATATTTTAGACTCTGTAACCCTTTCAGCACTTTCTTTACCTTCAGTCATTTGTTAATACACTTGCAACTTGATATTAGAATAGAAATGTAAAAAACCTAGAATTATAATAAGTATTTTTAATTTGCTTAACTATGCATAATGTTGCTTTTGAATACTGTTTTTGCTGGAGTCTCTGCTATTTTCTGATCCTATTATACAATTACAAAATATTTTAAGAAACAAAACAGATATTGGCTTAACTAACACATGCTTAAAACATATATATTTACATTATTTACATGTGCTGTTGTCTGCCTTTTGCTCTTGTGCATTTTAAACAGATGCACTTTAAGTGAAAAGAAAATACATGCATGCCAGTCTTGTGACCACGTCTTTACTGCTTTTAACCACTTTTATTTGATTTCTATGCCCTAGAACTGTTCTATTATTTGCAATTATTTCAAAATCACCATTTAAGTGTCTTGCTTTAACTGAATGAAAGTTACATTAGATCCTGCTGTGTGTTTGACTATTTTCTAGATGTAGAATAGTATGTCGTAAATTATTTTTATTAGTGTAGCTAACTACTGTTGCTTTAACTCTTTACTAACCATATTCTTTTGTCTTGTGATTCTGCGTGGGCTGTCTGATATGTCTCAGTATTCTGTTCTGCTGACTCTAAAGCTCTTTATGCTCTTTTGAAAAAGTGTTTGCATATGTTCTCTAAACCTTCTGAACTCATAAAATAAAATAAATAAACACCAAAAAGGCAAAAACTAGGAACCAGAACAAAAAACAAAATAAAGTCACATACAACGGATGTCCCACAGTCCAACTTTATTGAGAATAAAATAATAAATTAAAATGACTAAGCGCTTTTACCGTACCTCCTTTGTGGCTTCATCAGAGTTGTAAAAATACTAATGCAATAGTTTTCTGAACTCACTCTGTCACTTACAAGTTTGTTAAATCTTTCTGTCAGTTCACCGTGAACCTCATCTTTGTTCTTATCTGTGTTGTACTCTGCAGTGGATTTATGCCACTTTTGCAACTCTGAAATTAACATTTTACATGTGGTGACAGGACATAATGCAAGTGTATGACCTTCATCTGGTTGTTTACCATTGCTTTTATGACATTGCACACAGAAAGTAGTTTCATAGGATTTGCACAACAAACATTTAATGTTATACCAATCATGTTTCTGTTTAAGATACCAGTCAAACGTAATCCATTTACATATTTCCTGACTGTCAACTTTCCCTAATAAGGTTTTACATTTGAAAATATGCTGTTTATACAACTTCTGTAGTCTGTCTAAAATTTGCACATTACTAGTAATACTGTGTTTGCTATCTTTACTATCCTTAATGGCATTCAGGCTGTTATGTAACTATGAAAATTGTCTTACCAAAGTCCACAGAGACAGTTGGCCATACTGCTTAGAGTAGATGGCTTGAAAACTTGCATAGTTACTCACCACCCTGGAGACTTTATGGCACTGCCTACTTCCTGCACTGCATTCCTTTTTCTGGATCCAGACACCTGAGGAACTGTACTGCTGCAAACTGTAAAAATTGAACTGCTCCTATTCCGGACTCAATCATGTACATAAATGTTAGTTACTGCACTTTCACTGAAGCGACCTTATACAAGGTGCAGACACCACTCCCTCTGTGTTCAAATGCAGGCAAGGCTCGGCATTGAAAAGTTATTTAAAATAAATGAATAACTGAATGTCACTGACAGTCTTGTTTTATCTTACTGAAGTTGCCGACTACAGCTCTGTGTTGGTGTCTAATTAGTGCCTTGTAGAAATAAAAGTTTGGTTAGTGCAGATAAACTTTGCAGACTATTAACCTTTTAAACTGTGCATAACTATTAAGTAACTGTCTATATAACAGATGAAATGTATAACAATGTAGAGTTTGCAGAGTTTACTGTCTTCAAGTTTCTTCTCAATACAACATGAATGATGTTCTCCATGAAACAGCTCTAACAGATGTCTCAAAAAAATCAGATTACATATCACATATATACATTCTTATGAAAGCAGTCTTTCTGAAAGTCATTATTTTGGTATTTAGGGAGTCTTTCCTGTTCTGTGTGAAAACTGTCTTTCAATGATGTCATGCAGTCTGCTAATTTAATCTTTTTATGGAGTCTTTCTTGTTTGAGAATGTTTCTGTGTGAACATGCAGTCTTTCGATGATGTCATGCAGTCTGTTAATAAGCTCCTTTGTGTTCTTGTTTCAAGGTGAATTATGTGACAGTTCAGTTTGCCTCAAACTCGGTTTCTTTCTCGCACCTGCATCCTTATCTGTATTTTTCTCAAGCTGTATTAGATCTTAAAAATTCATGTTACATTTATACATGAATCCTGTCATTTATTTATTTGACTTTTTCCTTGCTTCTCAGCTAAGAACAGTTTAACCCTTTAATATATGTATGCTAGCCAACAGAAATACATGCATCTAACTGAATATATTATTCCTACATATATTACAGCAATAGAAGTGTATATACATCTAACTAGCAAACAGATGTACATGCATTTATAAATTTCTAAAAATATCTAACAAGTGTATAGCTTATTTGGGTGTCAGCTGATAGTGTATAGCTTGAGTGTCAAGGATTGCTCATAACCCAAAGCAATAGTGTGCATTTGCTGGAAGCTCTTCAAGCCAGCTGCCAACTTACCTACATATCTGCATGGCAGTGTTGTTGATTTGCGCTCTTTACCCCACCCCCCCCATCCATCACACAGGGGAATACTGATAAACACACTTATCCTTTATGTATTTAGACTCACCTATTACCTCCTGATGTTTAACTAGGCAAAAAGGAATGTTCAGCACAAACCTATGGATGGTACTACTGGAGATTATTTCTGCAGGGTCCACAGCTACATTATTTGGTACTCTCCATTTGCAAATGGTTCAGCAGCTATATGCATGTGTGGAACTGATGACAGCAGGATTTATTTCAAGGGTAATGTCATGAATAGACTGGGCTCTTTTCCTCTGAGAAAGAGTTTTAGCTGATTTATTAAAAGGTCATGTTCACTACTAATGGTGCATCTCTGCTACCTTTAACATCGGCCAAGGCAAACTTCCTCTTAAAGAATGCCTATAACTATAAGCAATAATAGTTATAACTGAATAAAAAACGTTCTTGTAGGTTTCATCTAACTAAAGGGGCAAGAGGATTATACATAGCATGGAATAGCTGAAGAGGTTGCTAGTCAGTAAACAGTGTGTTCCATTGTAGGTTTTTTTTGTTTATTTTTTTGCCGCTAGATGGAACAAGATATTGAAGTGCACGTGCAGACTATCCTACGCCTTAAAGGGAAGGACTGGTGGGAGGACTTATACTAGCAACAATGGGCTCACGGCAACTGCAGGTTCCATCAGCGGTTAATACCCAGCTTGGAAACAACCAGTTCCTGACCAAAAAGCAGGGCCAAGCAAAGACATTCAGGTCTTAGAGGGAAGCAACAAAGGGAAAATGGATGAAGGCAACAGAGCGGATGAGAATACTTGGAAGCATATACATAAGAAGAAGAAAGAACGCAGATAAAGAGGAAGGTAAACTGGTGATGAATGATAATCAAATATTCTTGCAATGGTTAGAGAGCCAAGTATTTTTTAGGAAACAGGATGTAACAGAAAGTGAGTCCCAGACTGGTGGATATTGGTACATACGTCAGAACAGAAAGTGAGTCCCAGACTGGTGGATATTGGTACATACGTCAGAACAGAAAGTGAGTCCCAGACTGGTGGATATTGGTACATACGTCAGGCAATTTGTTGAGGTAGGAAGCAATAAATAATTATTAGATGCTTAGGGGGAAGGAGTATCAAGTAGGCTAGGCCTAACTGCTTCAGCTGTGGGTCTGGGAGTAAGGAGGGGTTGCCACAGTCAGACAGCAAATTTTGGGAAAGTATGGGTCAATTCTAGTGGAGCTTAAGGGGTGTGTGGAAGGTCAAAAGGCTAGACCACAAGGACAGGATGTGCAGTTATAAGATATGGGGAAAGTTGGGGGAGTGGATCAGAACAGGTACCATGATGCAATCATGCTGGATTTACCACTTGGCTTTCATTTGAGTCAAACCAATTCGCAAAGGGGGATTATGTGGATATATTTTCTCTCTTGAACAGAGAGGAGGAGGAAAGAGAGAAGTATATCCAGTAGACAAAAAAGAGGAAGGTAGTGGTAAGGTGGACATTGGAAAATTGGGTGACTGGGTATTTGATATATGCAGACATTTTGGGGGAAACGAGTCCTAATAAAGTGAAGGGCATGTGAACACATTCCAAAAGGGTGACCACTATGTGTTTCACACAAGAGGGGTCAAAATGGTTGTATTATGATGAGGATTATAGGAGGATGATGCAAGTGTACCCAGAAAGACCATGATCTGGATTGACCCAGGACTGTTAAGCTGGCTTGAGACTAGTGGGGGTTAAGTAATGACAGATTGTGGGTTTCCGGTTTACCAAATTGGGAGTGATTTTAATAGATACATACTGGAATGATAGAAAAACAGCTTTTATAGCTGAGGGAAGAGCTGATAAGTGTTTCCAATACAACTCTCTGCAATGTTGGAATCCTTTTCAGTGCAAATTTCGGCATCAATGCATGGCATCTGGAAAGCTGAATCACCCAGCTAAGGCATGTTTTCATCACTCAGGCCCCCAGATTAGAAACTTCTGCATGGCCCAAGCTTTCAAAGGGTACACAGGACCCTTTTCTGTCACAAGTAAAGAGGGGACATTTTAAGTGACTGAAGAGACTGATGGCTTATCCAGATAGGGAGGTAGCAGCCTTGTTAGAAAAGGGGTTTACTACAGGGTTTAGATTCTGGCAGAGGGTAAGAAAAAGGGAGGATCACTAAGAATTTCAAATCAGTGAGAAAACATCCAGAGATGGTTAGGAAAAAAACTAAACAAGGAACTGGAAGCAGGGAGACTGGCAGGCCTATTTGCTCATAGTTGTGTACTAGGCTAATGGCCCTGGAGCCTTTACAAGCCTAGACCATAGGATTACCCTGGCATCGTGCCACCCGACCTTATTTCCCAGTGCCTCTGTCGAGTAAAACCACCGGAGAGATTCCCTGGGGTGAAAGTTCTATTTCCCATCCACTCAAAATTTCTCTTGAAGAAGGCCAGTGAGGTGCTCTGCTTGGCATGTATGGGAAGTCTATTCCATAGCATGGGCAGTCTCTGGGTTATGAACCTGTCCCTCCAACATGTTCTGTTGATTGTAGTAATGAGGCTGAGGTCTCTGGACCATGTGGTGTGGAGGGATTGGGATTTCTTTAGATGTAGCATTTCTAACGGACCTGGGTCAGACATGGCTCTGTAAGTCAAGCAGAGATCGCCTCTAAGTAGGCGATATGAGACAGTGAATAGTTGGAGTTTTTTGAGTCTGTCCATATAGGACAAATGTTTAAGGCCTCATCCACCCAGAAGCGCATTCAAGGTTTCACTTACTGCTGCACCTCCAAAAAAGATATCAGGTGAATTTTGTCTTATCCATCAAGTGTCATACTCAGAAGCGAAGTGGGTGAGTGGTTACATAAATGCAGAAGAGACTTCTCTTCATTATGCTTCATTTGATGAGGCAGTTAGAAAAGTACAGGAGAAAGGAAAAGGGACCCTAATGGCAAAAGTGACCATCAAGTCAGCCTTTAGGCTTTTACCCATTTCTCAAAAAGACCAAGGGGTCCTGGACATAGTTTTTGAAGGGCAGCATTAAATGGATAAATGTATGTCAATGGGCTGTTTGGTTGCTTGTGTCATGCTTGAAAAGATACGTACCTTCTCACATTGGATGGTGACACAGTAGGTTGGTTAAGACAACAATGTTCATTATTTGGATGATTTTTTATTTGTCGAGCAGAAAGATGCAGGAGAATGGCAGTGAGTGAGCAGCAGATGTCTTTAACCAAATATACAAGGAAGAAGAAGTATCACTGATGGCAGGAAACTGAAGGGCGCTAAGAGCAAACTGTCATTTTTGGGCATAGAGATTGACAGAATAGAAGGACTATGTAAACTACTGAGAGAAAATGTCTGTAAGCTGTAGTTATCACTAAGTCAAGTGCAAGGGTAAAATAAGATGATGCTTAAGCAACTGCAGGTGCTCATAGTGTTGATGAATTTTGCATGCACGGTAGTTCCAGTAGGGTGTTCGTTTATGAGGTGGCTGGCTGCCAAGGGGTCAGGATATATTATACAGCACCACCAACTTAGGACATCTCAAGACACAAAGAAGGATATAGAGGTTTGGCTCAGGTTTCTCAAAGATTACAATGGGATAGTGATATGGCAGGAAGGTGCCATCCAACCCCTGCTCAAGGT
This sequence comes from Protopterus annectens, assembly GCF_019279795.1. NCBI lineage: Eukaryota > Metazoa > Chordata > Ceratodontiformes > Protopteridae > Protopterus > Protopterus annectens. Next base: position 669,491,806 of record NC_056750.1, on the reverse strand, counting down.
ATTTACAGACACTGCAGGGCAAATAGGATTTGGGGATTATTTTTAAGGGCAGTGGTTCAGTGCTGCATGACAGCTTGAAGTTAAGGACAGGGAAGGTACTTCAGTCCCGAAGATGAAATTTTTCCTAGTTGTAGTGGCTTTGGAAATATAGGTGGAGCAGATGAGTAAGAGAATGCTTCAACTTCATTCAGATAATAACAGTGTGGTCTGTATAGTGAACAACCAGCTTAGGGTAAAGGGGTTTTAGGCAGGTTGATGAGGTATTTCACTTTAAATGCTTAATGTTAAATGTGATAGTCAAGGCACAACACTTACCAGGCATTGAAAACTCATTGGCAGACTCCTCTTCTCATTTAGAGTGGCTCCAGTTCAGGCTACTAGCTCTGAATGGGAAACCAATACCAGATTGAATGCCAGATCAACTGTGGGCCTTATGGGCAGAAGAGAGTGGTGACTATTATGTAATTCCCTCAGTGAAAGAACAAGGGTAAGGTATGATAAATGTGCACCACAACTTTTGTAGACCAGGCTATCCTGAGGTCGGGAATGAGCATGGCAAGTTCCACCAGACTGAATAAGAGCATATATCTTGATAATGAGGGGGAAAAGGATGGAGTTTAGTGTTTGCAAAGAGCATATTGTCAGCCTTGAATTGGTTCCATCAGACTGTAGAGTAGGGTGATTTAGCAAATTCATTTCATGTTCAAACTATGTTTAAAGGTTGGGGAGGTGGTCATTTAGGACATGATACAACAGGCACCCCAACAGGTAATCAATACTACAGAAACTGTGTGTTGCCATCCCAAAGTTGTGCTCTTCATCATATGAAGTAGTGTTGTTTAGGGTTGCTTTTCTGTTGTCCTTCTATGGGGCTTTCAGATGATCAGAGATTGTCCAACCAAACAAAAGGAAAGGTCAGCAAACAGGGTTGCCATTGACACATGTACAAATGTCAGGAGAGGATATTTAGGTTTATGTGGCTAAATCCAAAATAGATCTGGAAGGGAGGGGTCAGTGGGTAAGAGTGTTTACTCTGAAAGATTTAGCATGGGCCTTGACTGGAGTGTTGTTGGGATATCAAAACCAGAGGAGTATGCAAGCAGGTCCATTCTTTTGTCATCAGCAAGGAGACCCTCTCACACAGTATCAAGTGAGGACAGTTCTGTGTGAAGCGATGAAGTTGAGTAGCTTAGACACAGACAGATACACGTTACACACTCGTTTTGGGGTGAGGGGCATAGACACACACAGATACACATTACACACTCTTTTTTGGATGTAGGCAGTATCATATGCTCAAAGAATGGGAGTATCAATGGGTGGGCAGGTAGAAGTCCAATGCACATAAAGGTTATCTTAGATGTGAACAGCTTTAATTCTTGCTTTTGTGTTACAGCTCACACATCATCATATCAGAAGTACATTTGGCTAATGGGTCATTCATTCATAAGAAGCTCCATCATTGGCTTAGGACAGGATGGAAGCATTTCTTCAAAGGCAGGACCAAGATCCTTGTGAGACAATGTAGTTTGTAGTGGCAGGCATGCAATTGTATCAAGATAGGGTGGTGTTGCAGCAAGCTGCCAGATTAGGCAAGCCGCTTGCAGCCTCTCTGCTGCATTTGAGTGGGAATGGTTTATGCTATCTTGCTGTCTGAGATCAGGTTTCCTTGATCAAACAGGAAGTAAACTGTATGCATGAGTGCTGGTCATCTGTTGGTCAGAAGTGGTATAGAGAAGGAAGGGGGTTAGGTCCATTACAGCAGTAGAAAGGATGAGGCATAGAATCAATAATACCATGGAAAAGTTATTAATGAGCTTGAAGGGAGTATACATATCTCACCCTGGTATTTGGATTAGGTGGCTGGATAGATATCACAGGGATGAGGTTAATTTATCAGAGGAAGGTATGTAGGTCTTTTATGCAGAGTTACAGGTAGGTTTAGCTAGAATGAGTCTGCATTTATGGTAATAGGAGATGTGCTTGGCAGAAGGCATGAATAATTCTCCCTTCTGTGGCAGAAGGTAGGAAAGGCAAGGGAGACTAAGGTATATATGCACATATGCGGGGGGGGTCTCAAGATTTTTTATCTGGGCTCCCACACACCAGACAGCCGAAAGGGGATGCTGCCAGGGGACTTTCCAACCCACCAAAGGCTCTTTGGCAAATTTTAAGGTGGCCAAGAGGAATTAAGTCAAATTGTTATAGAGTGGGTAAGATGAATCAGAAAGGGTGGATATTGACAGTGTCATTTGCTGCACTGAAGTGTTTAGGTGCACAGCCATGTGGTAAAGAAATGGCCTCACTGAATTTTCTGTCTCACACACATCTCCAACTAATTGGCTTCAATCAGGATAATTTGTAATAAGGACATGAATGTGGCAATTTAATCCAACTGATGTCTCTGTGTGTTATCAATTCAATAATTATGATGCTCAAGTGGTATGCAATGTGTTAAATTTGGTCATACAGTATGTTATTCATGGCACAATGTGTTACTGCTGGAAACAGCAACTGCAGGTATATCAGCTTCATCAAACAGTGATTAATATAATTGTCAGTTTAGTAAGGGTCAAGGAGAGCTGTACTAATAGACAACAATGGCTGCCTAGACATGTGCAGCAAGCTGCCATCTGTCTCTGACAGGTCAGTTTGGATGTAGGTGACAAAGGGGGGCAGGTAGGGTCATGATAGGTCAGGAGGGTTAGATAGGTGTGAGCTGGCTGGGAGAGGTAGTGAAAAAGTTAGGAACAAATCAGTTTGATCCTTTCAGTTACTACCGCAGCAGCTTTGCCAACCCAACCCAACCCCATATATATATATATATATATATATATATATATATATATATATATATATATTATATATATATATATATATATATATATATTATATATATATATATATATATATATATATATATATATATATATATATATATATATATATATAAAAGCAGGGGGAGGTTGTTACGTATAATAGGGTCAGACAAGGGGTAGAAAGGTACCCAGTGACCTATACTGGTGACTGCACTAGGGGGGTCAAGAAAAAATTTCCTGTTTTTCCCATTGGGTTTGTCATGTTTCCCCCTTCTCCTCCATGTGAGTCAGACAGTATAGGATAGGTTGTTGCAGTCATGTAAGTGGAAAGCAGGAAAGGTAAGGTAGGCCAGGTTGTGTGTGTGGGGTTTCAGGACATTTTATCTGTGCCTCCCACAGACCAGACAGCCCCAAGGGGGTGTTGCCAGGAGACCATTCAGCCTAGTAATGGTTCTTTGGCAGATTATAAGGGTTCCCAGAGGAACTAAGTGAAATTGTTATGCTGTGGGTAAGGTGAATCAGAAGGGCTTGATGCAAGTTAGCAGTTAAAGCAACCAGTAGAGAAATCAGAGACTTCACAGTGCATGATCAAGTCAGCTCCATATCCCATGAATGAGCTAAGGGAGCTACACAATCTAGTACCTCTTGATTGACCGGTGTCCCTGAATGATATAAATCCATGAGAGGAAGGGAAGCAGATCTTTGGTACAAAATAATCTAGTAGTTAGCACAGGGGATAAAGGCTATAACCTGCAAACAGACTCCTTCATCTAGTCCAGTGTTTAATTCCCAGTTAACAGTGCTGTTGATATCCAACTCTTCTGGATAGGTAATGACAGGCTGTTTGTTTCTCTGTAGTTTTTAGGTGCACAGCTATGTGGTAAAGAAATGGCCTCCCAAAATTCCTGCCTTGCACACATCTCCAAATAATTGGCTTCAATCAGTCAGGGGTAATTAGCAATAAACTCATAGTTCTGGTCATTTAGTTCAATGAAAATCTCTATGTGTTATTAATGCAATAATTATAATGTTCAAGTTATATGCAATGTGTTGAATTTGGTCAAGAAATGTGTTATTCATGACACAGAATGTTACTGCTGCAAACAGCAGCTGCAGGTATTGAATTTTGATCAGACAGTTATTAATATCACTGTCAGATTTGTAAGTGTCAAGGAGAGCTGTACCAGTCTCAGACAATAATTTTAGCTACAGATGACAATGTTAGAATTGGCATGAGGAATGGAGTAATATATAAAGCTATTGGTGTTTAAAGTTACACATCAATAAACATTCTCAAAGTAACTAATGAGGTTTATTGGTAGGTATTGGACCAAGTATCCTGTGCAGGATATCCTTCTAGGGACTAAAATTAATACTCTCCTTAATTTGGGACTCTATCTTTGACTCTGAAAAGCCTGGTATTGTGCATCAGGCATATGAGAAATGGAATAATCTGATTTTAGCAATCAGTCTGAGGAATACCCAGGATGTTTGATCTGTTTTGTTAGAGGCAAGCTTTAAGTGCAGCACATGTATTGCAACTGAAACCAGTATCCAAGACAGCAATTTTGTATCCATGAGGCTTGTGCTTTTAGGGATTAGGACTCCTGGATTTAGTGAAGCATCTCCTGGGGGGATGAAAGCTAAGCTATAAACAGTGAAAATACACTGTAAATGAGATAATACAAGAAAATACAAGGACATAGTGTAGTATTAGAGCATTGATTCAAGTGTATGCAGTGTGTCAGGGGAACCTAGTGCAAGCATTGTGAAAAACTGAGTCAGTGAATAAGCAAGTCTCACAGTAACTTGACCCTGCTCTAAGGCAAATGATTAAATTTGGCTAGCCTCTTCAATTGTCTCCTAGATAGCATGCTTGGTAACTACCTATAGCCCTACAGATTTAACTAGTCACCCACCCTGCAGCTCATAAAGTACTCCACTGAATTATTACCTCAGTTCAAATCCTAATTAATTATATTCTGTCATTTGAGCAAATTCATCAGTCGTCTTACAATAATAGGAAAACGCAGTCATAAGCACTTCTGATGCCTAGTATAGCCTGGTATAGCTCAGACTTTGTTTAAAGTACAAAAATATGTAAAACACCATTAACACGGATATAGCATACAGACATATACCAAAGTAATACCGCAGGAAAAATGCATAGTAGCCTGTGTCTCTTCAAAATAAACAAGAAAATATTTTTATAAACTCAAATGATATTAGCTTATGAGTACAACATTGTGCAACAAACTCAAAATGCCATCCATCATTACAAAGCAAACAAAACAAGCCACTCCACATTGCAGCTTAAAGAATCAAGTCCAACTAGAGAGGAATTGACATAACTGATCAAGAAGGCAAACAAAGGCTTTTCATGTATATATCAGAAAAGTGGAAGAAAAAGACACATCTGGGAAAACTGTGCAAAGATAGGAAATAAGTTGTAGCAGAAAAGAAAAAAAAAACAGAACTGTTAGATGAAATTGTCAAGTTGTTCTTCGTGAAGGGAAGCAAGAAGACAGTGCCATGCAAGGAGTAAGCTAAACATAGTAGGGAGAACAGTAGATGAACACCAGAATGGGGAAGAGCTGGACCTTTTTGCATAGACAGTTATATGGTATATCAGACTTCACTAAGAACTGTATCATGTCATCTTTCTTTCATTTGAAGAATATTCCCTAGATTAAACATCTTCTTTCTGTGGACTGGAGAATGTTGGAGGTGCACTGGTTTGCATCTGGACAGTTATAGTACCCTTTACCTGGAGCTCTCTGCTGTGGAGCTTGCTTACATTAAGTCCAGAACTCCACTGTCCAGTCCTTGATTGGATCGTCTAGATTCCTTCATATGTCACCTGTGCTGTAGGATTCAAGCTGGCTGTCCATCATAAATAAATACATAGTTAAGTATTATTTCCTTACTGAGCCATGCACAGTCTGGGTCCACTCTATTTAAAAGAGCAGGTGGTTCTCAGAACCATTCTTGAAATCTTGAGCCACTGTACTTTTGCCTACCTGTTCTCTGATCTTTTGGATCAACTACCGTCCTGGTTGTGGCTCATGAGACCAAGGTCTCTTTTACAAGATTTCTACACTACTGTCTAAGACAGTTTACCTAAATCCCAGACAGGGCTCTATAGCCTCCGGTATGCACTAAACTAATGATGTTGTGTATAAAAGTATTTTATGTTTTTGTTATGTGTATTTGTGTGTTTACTGATTTATTCTATTTATAAAGTATTTACTACAAACAAAAAAATTAAATTAAATTATAATTATATGTTGCAGAGGAGAATAAAATACAAGGATCAGATGAGCCGCTGCTCTTGGTCCATAGGAATCTAGCAAGGGTCTAAGGCAGATACCCTGAAGGAGATCTTCATCAGGTCACTTTGCCAGTGCATCAAAGCCTGACAAATGGCAACTGGCAAGCAGTACTGGAAACCTTTTACAAAAAAAGTGGAGGGGGGGTGACTAGAAAATTCAAGGAACTACATGCTGTTATAGGCTCAAAAAACGTTATTGTATTCTAGTGCCTCAGATAAACCTTCAAATGAGTTATAATGCCTTTGAAAGCTTAACCGAGGTGCTAAACTGCAATAAAGTTTGTGTGGGTCGATAGCCTTTGTGGTTGCATATAATTTCATTATTTTTTGAGTTGTTTGTTATAATTACATGCTGTTAGTCTAATACAGACTGTTGGGAAAGACACTAAGAAGATCCTGAAAGAAAGATCAGCTGTTTTCCTGTAGCAAAAGAACCTACATGACAACAGCCACAGCCAACACAGGTTTCTAAGCAGATGGAACCATTTCTCAAATATAATCCAGTCATAACTGATTAAGCTCTTACGTAACTAGTCGTATGACTTGATACATAAGAGCTTAAGAGAATTCTAGCAGACATAGCCTACCTACACTTCAACAACACCTTTGTCTCTGACCTGCAAAGGTGGCTGCCAAAAAAAATATTAAAAGAAACAACTACATGGAGATAGAACTGATGCAAAAAAATGTGGCTGGAGGGTAGAACACTGAGGGTCAAGATAAAATGAACAATGTAGTGCACAGAGTGCCATGATTATACTCTGATACATGGGAGGGTAAACCTGTTAAGAGCTTTGCTAGCACAAGACATAGTTGTAACAGCACTAAGGAAGTGCTTAGCAATTGTTTAAGTGCTGTTACAATCAGGTCTCATGCTTGGGACTAATGGCAGACAGTGATGGCTTTCAAAAAACAATGGCAGAAGGTAATATGATATGACCTTTGACTTTTTGCATCTGCCCCTGCTGCTGTGCATCCCTTAAGGAACCAGTCCCACCCTTCCCTCCAGCTGAAATCCTGGCAGCCAACCTGAAACTGAATAACTTCTCTACCATCACTGTAGTAGCCATCTATATCCCTCCAGGAGGTAATATTCCCCTGCTCGAAATCTTTTCTCTCTTATCTCACTGAACACTATGCAAACGAAACAATTCTCCTTGGTGGCATAAATATAAATTGGCTAGCTGTAAATGACCCTAACTCTTCCTCTTGCATTAACCTACATGGATTTACTCATTTAATATCTGAACCTACCCACTACAATAACTCACACATCTCCAGTACTCTACTCAACTGGATACTGTTATCCAGCCCTACCTCATATCATAACCCAGAGACCCTTCCAAATTCCCTTGGTGATCACTGTCCAGTAAAAGTTACTAGATTCACTCCACACTTCACCAGATCACACAAATACATAAGTTTTCATAATCTATCCAACTTCTCCCCTGACACCTTTAACTCTCTTCTCGAGAACAAACTGGAATCACCTTAATGAACTTGCTCTTGAAGAAGCTGTCCAATCATGTAATTCCATCTTTCGTAATATACTAAACTCTCTTGCACCTCTCCATACTCTTAGAATAAAATCTAAAATATTCCCATGGATCTCTAAGGCAATCTGCTCCCTAATGAGAAACAGGGACAGGTTATGGAAATCCTGGACAAGAAATAAACTCCCTTCAGACTTGTAAAAGTACAAAGAACTCAGAAACCTGACAAAAAACACATTGCTAAAGATAAAAAGGAATTCTACCATAACCCTCCCAAAGCACTAAAATCTAACCCCAATAAATTCTGAAACTCAGTCAACCAAATACTGCATCCTGGAAATCCTTCCCCCAAAATCCTTACCCAAATAAGACACCTGAACAAACTGCCACTATCGTCAACACCTTCTTCATTGATACTGTGTCAAAAATTATTGATACAAACCCTCCCTCAGCAAATGTTTCTAATCCCTCTGCCCAACCTCCTACTTCAAACTCCTCTACACCTTTTTCCCTTCAACCTGGATCAACTACCTTTATCAAACTACTACTCTCCAAACAAAATCCTTGCTTTACTTCTGCTGACAATATTCCTTCCTACTTTCTCCAGATAGCAGCTGATACACTGGCCTTTCCTGTATTTATCTTGATCAACCTTTCAATCCTTGAGTCTAAAGTTCCATCTATCTGGAAAGAATTTTATACTTTACCTATCCACAAAGGAGCTAACTCCCAAGAAATCTCCAATTTTAGACCAATAGCCATTCTGTCACCCCTCTCTAAACTACTTGAAAAATGCATACACAAGCAAACCCTGCAATACCTAGTACAGGAAAACCTACTGACTCCTACACAGCATGTTTTCCGTCCAAAATACAGTATACAGACCACCCTTATCTCCTTTACAAACACTATTTCCCAGGCTCGTGATAACAACAAACTTGTCTCCTGTTTATTCCTTGACCTTTCTAAAGCCTTTGATACTGTCTCTCACTCTCTACTTCTGGCTAAACTGTCAAATCTAATTGTCTCCCCTGCTACTATCACTTGGTTTTCTAGCTATCTCTCTGATCAGCTACAATCAGTGAAATGGCTCTCCACACTCTCCCCCTCCTTCCCTGTACAAATGGGTGTTCCCCAAGGATCTATTTTGGGTCCATTACTATTTAATATTTTCACCCATCTGCTTTATACTTCTTGCTCTCAGTCATCTGTCGTACAATATGCAGATGATTCTATTGTGATCACTATCTCTGACTCTCCCTCTAGTCTCATCACCACTACTCAGGCCTTTACATCAGTGGAAACCTGGCTCACCAACAACCAATTAATCCTGAATCCCCCAAAAAAACAAACTCTTACTCTTTCTTCCAAAAAGTCTTAACCATCTCAAATCTTCTTTCACCTTACTGTCTGCCAGTAAGACTCCAATAGTACCTGACTCAAGCACCAAACTCTTAGGCGTCACGATAGATGATCAACTTAAATTTGACCTGCACGTCAACAACTGCATCAAGAAGACCAATCAGAAACTAGGCCTTATATACAGAAATAGAAAGTTTCTCACTCCCAGTGCTAAACTAACCCTCTCTTATACTTACCTCATACCCAGTCTATTATATGGTTCTCAAATACTCACAAACCTTAAAGCAGACTCCTAACAAAACTTAAGTCTACTTATAACAAGGTAGCCAGATTCTCTGCCCAACATACTTATAAAACCCACCACTGTATTTCACTTAAACACTTAAACTGGCTGGAACTTTCTAGCGTGCTTCTTCTCTCTCAGCTCCAGATTATACACTCTATACTACACCAGTCTTACTATTGTCCTGACATATCCTGCCTTATATCATACTATTCTCCAACTAGATCACTCTGCAGCTCTGACCAAGAACTATTACTTATCTATAAACCTAGGACTAATAATGGATGCAATATATAGTTATCACCCTACCACTGCTTGGAACAAGCTTCCACTACAAAATTGTTTACTAAATCAACCAAAACAAATCAAAGCAGCAGCCAAAGAACACTTAAAAACTCTCTGGTCCTGTCTGTGTACTCACCTACCATAAACAGCCTCTCCATCCTTAAACACTTTCGCTATACACCACAAACCTTAACAATCATCTTCTCCACTCTAACAACACTTTTCACTTCTCCTCCTATGGCCTTGCCAACCTTTATCTTTCAAGCCATGAATCTCATTTTAGCCTCAGCCTTAACTTCTTCTCCCCCTACATATTATCCACTAAACCATTACCAGAAATAACAAATGCTCATAACGTATTAATATCCACATGCCTAATTTTAATGTTTGACTCGTAAATACCATTTTTCTCCTTGATATTAATGTTGGTAATTCCTGTCAAATAACAGACTGTCATCCTTTGTGGAATACTTTTTTTCTGTTAATTTTAACTATTGTATTGATAATGTTTTCTGGAGCTTCTCTCCCCCGAGCCTCCACTGAAAAAAAGGCTATTTCAGCTCAGTTGGACATACTCCTGGTTAACAAATGTAAAATAAATAAAAAATAAATAATACAGCTTTGACTCTGCTTACTGTCCAAGCCTCTCATCTGTCCCCGAGTTTGTCTCATATGTTAGTTGTGACTTTTAATTTTTTTTTCTGGTAAATAACTGGGGATTACAGTTAATCATAAGCACAGACATAAGACTGTCATTCTTCTTATTGCTAAGAAAATGCTTATTGATGCAAAATCCCACTGTTCTAACTTGTAAAGTGAATAAAAGCAGTATTTACAATTTTTCCTTGACTTTGATCCTTTAACCCCTTCCCTCATTATTCTTGAATTTGTCCAGAATTCTTAAGCAAAGAAGCTGATCAGTGTGATGCTATATTGACAGTCTTAAGAGCCTTAATGGCTTCACGTTGTGCTACTTCACTTTGTTTCTGTCACTAGTAGTACATGGAGCAGATAAAGCTCCATACAGTACATAATTATGATCGAGTCACTGATGTTAACTTTTTATTACGTGTTTTCAACATGGATGCATAAATCCACTTCTCAACCATCGCTCTTGAGCTGCATTTTTGACATCCATGTCTCAAACATATACCAAGTGAGTTATGATCTGAGACCTGATCATAAACGTCTATGTCAGTAACAAGGAAGTATCTACTGAGATACCAGAGGGTCTGGTCCTGGCTCCAGTAGTCCTTCATTGTGCTCGTTTTAGGCATATTTGAGTGAAAACGGGTCAAAGTCATCCTTTCCAATGATGGCACAAAGATAACTGCAGCGGTGTAGGATTGGGGGGGGGGTTTAGGGAAGAACTTGGAAAGGCTGAACAGGTGGACTGAAAGACGGTGTTTGATGTTCAGTGCAGGTAACTGCAAAGTACTGCATGCACTTAGGCCACAGTAAATGCAGCATGAAGTATTAACTAGTGGGAGTGCAACTTAAGGTAACAAAGCAATAAAAGGATCTTGTTGCACTCGTTACAGGTGAACTTGACCAACAGGAACAGTGTTAGAAATTCCAGATGTAAAGATGTAATGCCCCTACTCTGCCAGGCCCTAGTCAGGCCACACATTAACTACTGTGCGCAATTCTTAAATCTTACAAGGGAAGGGACAACAGGCAACTAAAATTAGCCCAAAGTAAGGCTACAAGAAGGGTGTGCAGAATATAAGAGAAAGGGCATGAGCGGAGACTAAAGAAATTAGAGCTCTTCTCAGTAAAGACCAAAAGAGATGTGTATGCATGGGATAATGTCACCGAGATGTGAAAAGGACATCTTGAACAGTAAGGACATGGGAGGGAGGAGGGGACAAGAGAGAACACATGCAACAGATTGTAGTGACCAACTACTCACTGACTCTCTGAAAATATTTATTTATAGAGAAGGTTATGATGCCATGAATGAACTACAGGAATCAGTGGTAGAAAGTTTGGGGGGAGTGTCCAATGGGCATGGAATAGGTGGAGAAAGAACCAGGGGAGAAAATGTATGGAGAAGATGTCGAATGATAACTGTAGTTAAAGTGCAGGATTAAATTGTCTGTGTTTTACTGCTAGTAAACAAAAGTTCAGTAAATGCCAATAAACTATACTGAAATAAAGTCTTGCTGAGATCACACACATATGCACTGGTGCATCAGTAAAATATCTACTGTAACCTCATTTCTTTAAACCTATTAAAAGTCAAATGTATGTACATGATTCAGTGAAGAACAACTGTGTACTTGAATTCTTTCAAACTAGTTGTTGAGAGTATGCCAAGCATTTTTAAGAATATCAGCAGTCACTTTGTAATATATCTATACTCAAACCTATTAAAAGTACAAAAAGTTACATATATAACTCTAATCAGTTCTTGTTCACAGCAGACAGATTGTGGTGCACTGCATAGCTGTGTGGAGAGTGACTGACATTTTATCAAAGGATACATACAATATGTTCTAACAACAAAGCTTTTGGAACAGAAAAAAATGGACAGCTTGACGTAACAGCTAGGATAATTATTCACTGCACAAAATGAACTTGTACTTTTAATCACTATATGTGTACTCTGTGACATGGCTACATTATGCCAAATAAGTAGAAAAGTCAAATATTCCCAGTAATATGTCATACTGACATCAAGGTTTTCACCAACTCTGTGTGTGCTTCATTAAGCTTCTGAACAAGCATGAACAAAGGAGTGATGGGGACACAGAAGCATGCAGCAGTGGTGATGGTATGCCCAGAGAGAACCTGCTCAGCCTTTGTTTTAATCATGAAACATTTATTAATAAAACAAACATGAAGATCAAATTATGCATCATTTTACTACATAATGATTTCTCTGTTTGTATATACTCGTAACAAAAGGGTCAGTTATTATATTCTCGGCTGAGGTGTCATCTATGTGCAGTCTGCATGTCTCCCTAGCCTATGTTTTAAACCATGGGGGACTATGTAGAAAGTGTAAGTATCATAAAGTTACAGCAACAAATACTGTACATATTTTATTGAACTGACATCTTCAGTGTGTGTGTGTGTGTGTGTGTGTGTGTGTGTGTGTGTGTGTGTGTGTGTGTGTGTGTGTATATATATATATATATATATATATATATATATATATATATATAGGTCTACTGAAGCCACGATGGTGCAGCGGTAGCGTTGTTGCCTCACAGCAAGAGGTTCTCCCGTTTCATTCTCAGCTGGAGCGCCTTCTGTGTGGAGTCTGCATGTCCTCCCCGTGGTCGAGTGGCGTTTGAAAGACATGCGTAGAATGGGTGTGCCTTCGCTGAAGGTTGGGCGTCGAGCTGGCACCTCAGCAGCCGCAAAAAATCTACTGCCAATCATTAGCGGACTGCAGTTCTGCTGTGTCGACACCTAACCAGGAAAAGCCGAAAGAAGAACGAACAAAAAAAAAAAATATATATATATATATATATATATATATATATATATATATATATATATATATATATATATATGAACTTGAAAAAGCTAGGAATATCCTAGCGAAAGCGCTTGTGGTGATACGTGACAGCAGTGTGGTGGCTAACATTTTAAACTATACACAGTGATACTCACAAAATAAAGACCAGTTTTGGATTTATTCAAATTGTGGGTCAAGTGAATTTTCAGCTTGGTGGTCTTCAAACTTGTTCCTAGTAATTTCATTTTCAATCAAGTGAGTTTTCAATCAACCATAGTAGACCCATACAGATATATATATAGATATATATATATATATATATATATATATATATATATATATATATATATATATATATATATATATACACACACACACACACACTTCAACCTCTCAACTCCAGCACTACTGGTTCCCTATCACTTTCACTCCTTCATTCTGCTTTCTCATCCACGTCACCTAACTTCTTTACTCTCAACTTCCTCTCCTAACATGAGTACAGACTCCCTATCCCCCCTTACCTTCAGCTTCTAAACTTACCTTCTGTTCCTTATAATATACATAAATGTTTCATGTAATTAATTAGACACATAACATTTCTTATGCTCTGTGAACCTTCTGTACAAACAGAATAAGTTCTAAACGTACCTTCTGTTCTTTTAGTATATATATATATATTTTTTTTTTTTTTTTTACATTTGTTGACCAGGCTAGTCTAATTGGATATATGTCCATTTTCAGTAGAGGCCTGTGGAGAAAAGCTCAGAGGAAAATTTATTATACATAGAGTCTACAAAAAAAATAATGGCAAAAAACACAATACTATTACATAAGTATGAAACTGATTAGTAATATGTTTTAGCAACATTTTTAAAGTTACAAATAGTAAAAAATGTAGAGGATAGAGAAGTACCAGAAAAAACATGTTTTTAGTGGATACGTATTTAGAGAAAGGGAGAAATAGTATCAGTCAGGATTGGAGCAGGGGCAGGTCCATTTGTTTTTAATGAAGATTTTCAATTGTTTTTTGAAATGGTTAGTGGAAGTAAGGGATGTGATTTCTCTTGGAAGTTTGTTCCAAGTATTTCCAACAGCATTGGAGAACAGGCAGTCCCCAGATTTGTTGTTGGATTTTATGGTGGCTACTTGTAATTTCTTAGCAGATCTTAAGGTTGGAAGATTTTTACAGGAGTTAAAAAGGTTACAGAGTATGAGAGTATTTGTAGGATGATATAAAATCTTGTGGATAAAAATAAGTTGCTGGAAAAGAAGTTGGTTTTGTACTTCTAGCCATTCTGCAAGTTTATGATTATGGCAATGGTGGGTACGGAAAGGGGCACCGGTGGCAAATCTGGCTATGTTGTTGTAGGAGGTTGATAGTTTATTCAGATTGCTTTTGGATAGGTAAGTGTAGATAGGGGAGGCATAGAGAAGGGTGGAAATGAGGTGGGTTATGGGCAATAGATATCTTAGCTGAGGCTGTGAGAAAGGGTTTTATTCTATAGAGGAATCCAAGTTTTCTGTTAACTGATTTAATTGTTGAGTTAATGTGTGTGTCAAAGTTGAGATTGTTATCTATTGTTACACCCAGGAGTTTAGTGGTGGTATCGGGAGCAATTATTGTGCCATTATTTGATATAAGTATGAAATTTATGGGGGGGGGGCTTCTGTGTGGGTGTAAACAGTAATAATTTCATTTTTTGGGGGTTAAGGAGGAGACATCTTTGATGGAACCAGTTTTCTACTAAGGTAAAGATTGTTTTTGTACTGGTTTGTACTTGTGCCGGGGAGGATGCTGTACATATCAAGGTCGAATCATCGGTCTACTGAATGCATGTAGTTTGGGGAATGGAGGTTTTCAGATCGTTAATGAAAATAGTGAAGAGGAGTGGTCCAAGAATTGATCCTTGTGGGACTCCAAGGGTGATTGGAAGCTGAGAGGATAGGTTGTTGTCCCACAAGACTGCTTGTTTTATGTTATTTAGGTAGGATTGGAACCATTGTACTAATTGAGAATCAAGAGAAAGTGACTTAAGTAAACCTATCAATAGTTGGTGGTTAACCATATCAAAGGCCTTTGAGAGGTCTATGAAAGGTGCAGAAGATAGCAGGCTAAAATTCCTATTTTTATTAATGCAGTCTGTAAAGGATAGAAGAGCAGTTGTGGTACTATGGTGTGGCCTGAAACTGTGTTGGCAGTCCACTAATAGGTTATTTTGGAGAAGATGATGCAGTAGTTGATGGTGGATATATCTCTCCATGATTTTTGCTAGGGGAGAGAGAAGGGCTATAGGGCGGAAGTTTGCTTATTCATTTAAGGTACCTCCCTTATGCAAAGGGATGATATGAGAGACTTTCCAGATGGATAAGAGATAGGATTCAGAAATGGTTCTGTTTATTAAGATAGAAATAGGGTAGGCAAGTACACCTGCTGCAATTTGCAGGTATTCAGCTGGGAGGAGGTCAGCTGATGGTGTACATGGTTTAAGTTTTAGAAGCAGGGAGTGTATGAGAGATGTTAGAACAGGCTGGAGGTTGAGTGTTTGGGGCAAGGTGGTTAGTGAGGGTAATTTGGTGGTGATCGCAGGTGACAAGGCATTTGCTAGTGATTGGACTGTTTCAGAGAAATATATATTAAAGGTGTCAACAATTTGGTTGGGAGAAGTTTGAGTTAAGTTAGAGGGGGTAGGTGTTTTGGACTGTCCTGGGTGGAGTAGTTTATTGATTCCTGACCAAAACTTTTGTGGGTTTTGCTGTTGAGTTTGTTGGAGTTTTAGGTAGTAGTTTTTTTTTGTCAAGGTATATATATTTTTTTGTGGTATTACGAAGTTGTCTAAATTTTAGGTGGTCAGTTGGGTTTTTAGTTTTTCTCCATTTGGACCAGAGTTTATTTCTTAGCTGAATGTTTAGCCTGGTATCCTTAGAGAGCCAGGGAGTTGGTTTGTTTTTGATTCTAACAGTGCAAGTGGGAGCATGGTGATCTAGGATTTGCAAAAATGTTTTGTTAAAGAATGAAGTGGCTTCGTCAAGAGGTAGGTATTTTAGGGGAGACCAATTACAAGCTTTGAGCTCAGCTTGGAAGTTACCTGGGTTAAGATTTTTCTTTTTTCTGGTAGTTCTAAAAGCTATTTGATTGTGAATATGGGTCTTTTGCCTAGAAATGAAAGTAAGAGAATGGTTGCTTATATCGTCTGGTAGTATACCTGTTTTATAGGCAAGTGGGTTGCTATTTACTAGTATATAATCTAAGGTGGTTTGTTTCTTGTTAGGTTTATGGGGTCTGGTAGGGAAGGTAATGGTTTGATGGAAGCCAAAGAGATTTATATGAGTAGTAGGGTTGGCAGAGGTACAGCCATTCCAGTCAATATTAAAGTCTCCAAGGAGTATGGTTTCTTGAGGTAGGGACCTGGAAGGACAGCTAAGGGTATTTTCAAGAGTGCTAATGTTATTTTCTGGAGGGATGTATGAGCAAAGAATGTATAAATCTTTATTTGAATTAATTTGGAGCTTAGAGGCAAGAA
Organism: Protopterus annectens; assembly: GCF_019279795.1. NCBI lineage: Eukaryota > Metazoa > Chordata > Ceratodontiformes > Protopteridae > Protopterus > Protopterus annectens. The sequence goes on along the minus strand of NC_056750.1, from coordinate 669,475,243 downwards.
TTTCAGCATAATTAGGTGATGGTGGATGTAGATCTAGTGATGTGACCTTCAATTCAGATTTGAACAGTATTGCAACCCCACTACCCTTTTTATTAAGTCAGTCAAGTCTGAGAATGTTATAACCTGGTGGGATAATGTCATTGCCTTTAGTTGAGAGTTTAAGCCAAGTTTCAATAAGGCATAAGATGTCAAAGGAATAGGTGTCTAATAGGGCATGTAGCTGGGTAATTTTATTGTTTACACTACGTATGTTGAGGTGACCTATTAGTAGAGAGTTTGTGCTTTTAGGGAGGGTGAGAGGAGTGGTAGTATTGGCTGATGAAGTTTTATGAGAGGTAAGGTTAGGACCAGTGTTTGGGTGGATGTCACCATGTAACAGTAGAGAATTATGAGGATTAAATGATAGTTTTACAAGTTTACTGAGAGAAGGGTCTGCTTTTCTCATTTGGGGATATTTCATATGGGTTAGCCTATGAAACTGTGGAAGAAGGTAGGATGAAGAGGATGTTATGTTACTATGTGTTAGAGAGGTTATTGGAGAGAGAGAGTTGGTTTGTCTTAGGGGGTGTTGAAAAATAGCAAATGTTAGGGATTCATAGTGAGTTAGGCTATGAGATATCAGTAGAGAGGTAATCCCAATAGATAGGAGAAGAAAGTTCAGGTGTGTTGGCCAGGAGTGACTATACATAGTGGGGGGTATGGGGTGAGGAGCGAGCTATTTGGAAGAAAAATTAGAGACCAGTTGAGTGGTGGTGCTGTTTGAGGGAATATCAGGTGTTGAACAGTTTAGTGTTAACAAGAAGGAGCCAAGCTTGTTAATAGATAAATAGCAAATGGAGTGGGCTAATTGGTTGAGGAGGGTTGGGAGTGTGGCTATGGAAGTATAAGGTCAGGTGCAGTGGGGGTGGGTGAGATTTGGGGGTAGGGTAGGGGAGCTGAGTGAGCCCCCAAGGCGAACTGAGTGGGTAGAGCCAAATGAAGGGCAAGCCACAAGTGAACAAGAAACAATCTGTAGCTACAGAGGATTTCTGCTACCAGGTAGACTGTTAGTGTAGACAGCAGTTGCTAACAGTACTATGGTCGGGGTAAAATATATAAAGGGTGAGTTAGGAGAGGATAGGGATAGAGGCTGGCTAGGAGAGCTTGAAACAGAAAGGTTTAACACAATTTATTGTAAAATTACAAAGTATCCCTCTAGTCATAGTATAGGGTACCTACTAGTGGCTATAGTAGGAATGGCAGTAAATGTTACTTAATTAAGGAAGTAATAGATAGCAATATTAGAAACTAAGGTATGGTCTGGGCAATGGGAGCAGTCTGTGGTCAGCTGCTATCACACTCTGGCAGAGCAAACTACCAAGCACATATCCTCACTACATTTAAAATAAGGATATTAAAAAATATAGGTAGGCAACATACATTGATAGTATATTCTTAGGGGGAAATCACTATGACAGACACCTTGAGCTAAGTGTTGACTTCTCAGAAATAGTTGGTGGTGTTAACTTTTCCAGAGGTTGCTAAGGTTTTTAGTTGTCAGTAGAGGGATTTTTGTGTATTTCCTGGTAGGATAGAGTGGGAGCCTTCAAGTAGTGGAACTGATAGTATATTTTTAGGGGGATATCACTCCGACAGGCACTTTGAGGGAAGTGGCGTCTTCTCAGAAATAGTTGGTGGTGTTAACTTTCCAGAGGTTGCTGAGATTTTTAGTTGTCAGTAGAGGGATTTTAGTGTCTTTCATGGGTAGGACAGAGTGGGAGCCTTCAAGTAGTGGAACTGATAGTATATTCTTATGAGGATATCACTCCGACAGGCACCTTGAGGGAAGTGGCGTCTTCTCAGAAATAGTTGGTGGTG
>NC_056750.1:669438386-669468386 GCF_019279795.1 Protopterus annectens | reverse complement strand
TGGTGACAAGATTTAGGTCCCTAGAGCGTGTAGCTTGGAGGGATTGGGATTTCTTTAGGTGTAGCATGTTAAACAGCTCTGGGTTTGACATAGCTTTATATGTTAGGCAGAGATCACCTTGGAGTAGGTGATATGCTACACAGTAAAGCTGGAGTTTTTTGAGGCAGTCAGTGTAGGGCATTTGTTTGAGGCCAGCAATCCTCTTTGTGAGGTACTTCTGTGGCCTTTTCAGCTGCTGCGGATGTCTTGTGAGGTACATTGCAAAAGGGGCGTTGTACTCTATAATGGGTTTAACGAGTGTCGAGTAGAGGGGAACAATGACCTCTTTTTTCCTGGATGAGAACCCTTTTATGATGATGTGTGCCACGCAGAAGGACTGCCTGACTACTGTGGCGATGTGACTATCAAAGGAGAGGCTACTGTCCACCTGGGTCCCAAGGTCTCTTATCACACATTCAGTGTTAAGTAGACTGCAGCCTATGTGGTAGTTCAAGGGTACAGAGTTTTTACCAAAGGGGATGACACTGCACTTTTTGGCATTGAGCTTGATGCCATGGCTCTGACACCAGGCATCTGTCTCAGCGAAGCCCTTCTGTAGGATGTCCACATCATTTGGGGACTTGACTATGGATCCTAGTTTGCAGTCATCAGCGAACTTCATTAGCCAGAGGCCTTCTGTGTTAGCCTGTACTTCAGAGAAGTAGATACCAAACAGGAGAGGTCCCAGGACAGAACCCTGTGGTACTCCGCTTATCACTGCTTTGAGGTCAGATTTGGAGTCTGCAACTTTTACACTGTGGGTTCTGTCAGTGAACCAGTTGGCAACCCATCTTGTGATGTAGGGATTTATACCTAGTTTAGTGAGTTTAGCTATAATTCCAGAATGGGGGATGGTGTCAAAAGCCTTGGCGAGGTCAAGATAGGCTGTGTGAACCACCTTACCCTCACCTACGGCTTTGTTGACTGCCTCAAAGAAGTCGATCAGGTTCAGGAGGCATGATCTGCCTTTCACAAACCCAAACTGGGTGGTATCCAGAGTTTGGAGGTTACCAATGTCTTTGTTTATGAGTTCCATGATGATACGTTCCATGGCCTTGCAGACCAGGCTCATCAGGCTAATAAGTCGATAGTTCCCAGGATCAGAGGCGGCTCCCCCTTTGTAAAGTGGGATAACTGTTGCTGTGCACCATTCAGTGGGCACAAAGCCTGATACAAGGCTATTACTGAACATGGTACTTAAGTGGGGAGCCAGTTCGTTCTGAAGTTCATGTAAAACGTAGCCTAGGATATTGTCCGGTCCCATGGATGCTGTGTTTTTGGCTTTAGAGAGTGCAGCTTTTACCTGCGTAGTTGTGATTACAGGGACTCTGCATTCTTTCTGTATAGATATGGGCCTTTTATGGGGTTGGGGGGTAAAGTTAGCACTGAACCTATCTGCCAGGATGTTGGCAATATCACTTGGTTCTGTAATTTTCATGCCTTTGTGCTGTAACTCAGAGCAGATCTGGGTGTTGCCATCGAGATTATTGACATAGCTATAGAATGCTTTGTGGTTGTCCTTAGAATTAGTGGCGATTTTGTTTTCGTAGCTAGCTTTGGAGGATCTTATAAGGGATTTTACTCACTTTTGCAACAGTTTCTTCCTTTTGTTGTACAGTTTGTTTATGGCAGGGGACCACCAGATTGGCTTCCTTTTTTTGGAGGATAGTGTCTTGGTTCTCTTTGGGATAGCACGATCCATGTACTTGTGTAAGTGCTTATAGAGTGCATTTGTCTAGGATTCAGCAGTTGTAACTATATTGTCCATCTGCATGGGTGTCATGAAGTTCGCCACTTCTGTCTTAAGAAGCATGAGGTTGGCTTTGGAGACATTTTTTATTGTGGTTTCCTTAATGGGGGGTGGGGCGGGATGTGGATATCAAGGGTGATTAGCTTATGGTCGGATTGGACCAACGAGGAGTTGACTTCAGGTGTGGAACACCGGTCACTCATGTTGGTAATGACTGGGTCTAGAATATTGTTGCCCCTAGTGGGGGTGTGGATAATAGCTGGCTTTAGAGGATTTGATAAGGGATCTCAGCTATTTGTTGAGACTGATAAGGGAGGTTTTCCAGTCTTGTGACTTCATTTTTTTCTGCAACAGTTTTTTCCTTCTGTTGTAGAGTTTACTGATAGCTGGGGACTACCCGATTGGCTTCTTTTTTTTGGAGGAGAGCATCTTAGTTCTATTTGGTATGGCAAGGTCCATGCATTTGTGTACATGCTCATACAGTGCATTGGTGTAAGATTCGGCTGTCTTGCAGCTATTTTCCATTGGCATGGGTGCCGAAAAGTTACCCACCTCTGCTTTTGGGAGCCCAAAGTTGAATTTAGAGAAGTTTTTCAGGGTGATCTCCTTAGCAGGGGTGTAGGTGAGATTTCCATGGTGGTCAGTTTGTGGTCAGATTTAACCAGGGAGGAATTGACTATAGGTGTGGAGCAACAGTCTCCCATGTTGGTGATGACCAGGACGAGGATGTTGCTTCCTCTAGTGGGAGTCAGAATGAGCTGGTCCGGGGCACTGGAACTGATAAATTCTGGAAAGCATTGGGCCTGTATGTTGGTACTTGAACAGTTTTCCCAGTTGATGGAAGGGTAGTTGAAGTCACCCAGTATAAGAGTATTGGGTTGGACCTTGATAGATTCCAGGGTGCTTAGGAAGTTGGAGTGAGAGTCTAGGGACATGTTTGAGGTTCTGTAGCAGGCTTTGACTTGTATTGCTGTCTTACCCAGTGTTAGTTGTACCTGAAGTATCTCGGCTGCATTATGCTGGGCTACCAGTCTAGAGGTGTGCGTACCCTTTAAGAATATGGAGACACCACTGCCTCTGGAGCTTCCGGCCATATTCTGGGGCCGAAAGGTATGGAATGAGTTGTAACCTGGGAGTGCAGGGGTGCTTTTTGCCTCTTTAAACCAGGTCTCTGCTACAGCACAGATGTCGACATTCTCCATTTTGAGGAGAGCTTCAAGCGAGTGCATCGTGAGATTTAGACTTCTAGCATTGAGCAGCATGACCCTCAGATTGCGTTTGTTTATAGCTGTTACAGTGGAATTTTGGTCTTTGGAACACTGCCTAAAAAAGGCACTATATGGGGTAGCAACAGCCTTAGCCCGTACCCAGAATCCCAGGGGTGACAGATGCAGGCCATCTCTGGTAAAGCATCGAGGTCTGTTGATCATGTCATTCCAGGCAGACAGATACTAGATCCCCTTCGAATGACACTAGAAACTTAGCCAGTTGTTGAAGCCAATCATTTTCTGCTCATACTGTGGTATCATTCTGGGTGATGGTAGAATACTGCTCAGAGCTAGGGTCATACCTGCTTGGGCCACATAATCCGAGAGTTCTTTCACATTTCTTTTCACGTAGTACAAGGAGGTACGTCTCAGGTTATTCACACCCACATGGACAATGACTGAGTCATATTTGTACTTGTTGTGGAGTGACCTGAGTGCATGTGTTATGTAGCTGATCCTGGCACTTGATAGACAACCGACTGTCACCTTCTCCTTGTTCATCCTAGTGAGTGGGACATCAGTGTGCCTCACAATTGAGTCTCCTATGATTAGTACATTGGGCAAAGTGTTTTGCCTTTAGAGCTTAGGTTGAGAGGCACACTGTGGTGCTGAGCTATGTGTTCTGGGGTTGGTGTTGTGGTGGTCGAGTGCATTTCTGTCTCAGGGGTCTCTGTTGTTTGGGTAAATTTTTATTGAGAGCCTCTGCGAAGGTGGGTGTATGGTTTGTGTATTTATGTGTGGATTGTGATGGTTGGTGTTTTGGAGGGCTGTGTGTTCTATGTAGTGAGTTGAAGGTGTTGACCATCTCCTCTTAACCAGCTAGTCCGGTCTTGGTTGGAGCGTACACTGCTTCCAGTTTGGTGATATAAGTGCATCTCTCACAGGTATGAGTATAGGGAGCTATGAGGAGAGAGTTGTCTGTGTACATTAGACAGTTGCCACACTGTCTCAGAATGCCGAAGTGCACCAGGTTAGCAAGAAAAAGCACAAGAAATTGCTCTACAATCATACCAGGAGGGGTGGTCATAACTAATAAGTACTGGTGCTGTTACTGCATAGGAATAACTAGTGCTGATAGCACCTAAGTGTGCTACAATAAATGCTACAAAAGTATATTAAAGTGCTAGCCAATTAAGCTAACTGCAGTGAAATAAGTATAAGAACAAGCATGTTCCAAGGGAAAAATTGAAGAGAAGACTTTCTGGCACCGGTAATAGTTTACCTCAGCTGAGCACCACTGCATGGTGTGCAAACATGGGCTTTTAAACCAGAAAGTTAAAAGGGATGGAAAAAATGCCCAAACGGCCAAAAAACTACAATTTCTGGACCAGAAACCACTCCTCTTGTGGTAGATAGGCTACCTAGTGTTTACCACTCGCACTGATAAACTAGAAGGCTTCCCTCCAACACAGAAAGGTCTTGGGGGGGGGGCGCTCAAAAACTTACAAACCAGTCCTGAATACAGCAAATCTGTATCTGGACTAGACTAGTTACAGGAAAGGTGGGAAACAGGCTTAGAACTTTTTTTTTTTGCAGAAAAGCAGTTAGAACAGTAGCAAAACAAACCACTTTAAATGCAGTACAGGCTAGCGCACTTGAGTGTGTAGCAATATTAAGGCAACTACAGTTTAAATAAATGCAAATAAATAAAAAAAACAACAAAAAAACAAGTGCACAGAACAGTAAATTATGAAAACAATCAAAATGGAGGCACTTAGAATATCTCTTTTCTCCTTTCTGTTGCTCTTCTAGTCTGCAGGATGCCAAAACTGGATCCACAGAGCTTAAACAAGCACAAACCCACATAAAGACAGGCTTTTGAATCAAGGGTTTTATGTTGCACAATATAAACTTCAGCTGTGTAAAGTTATTTATGAAATTTGACTGTTTCGCCAGATGTGTTTCGGTCTACCAAGACACCTGTGTGTGGAATGTTAAGACTTATTGGTAGTTCTGCTGTGTTTATTTCCTTTTTATTTATGTTTCAGATTAATCCCACTAGACTTTGTGGCCTACTTTCAGGAGATGCCTGAGTTGGTATTCATATAACTAAAGTTTGACTGGGACACTACAGAAATTTCCCTACTTTGTAGGTGATGCTGGAGAGGTGCTTCCAGTATAGTCATGGGGAGTTTGATGTGCAAGGTGCAAGGGATCAGCTCCAAATTACAAGATGATGGTGAGATGCTTAATGGCACTCTTGGTATGGCGAATTTTGAGGATGAAAAGAGCATTCTTGAATTTGAAGGGCTTGCAAAGAGATACTTTATGAAATTAATGTCAGCGCTTGATTTGAAAACTATCATCTCATAGTCATTGGGGCACAGTTCATGGAGAGAAAATGAGACAGAGAACTAGGAGGAAGTTGAAAAGATACAGGTACTGCCAAATGAGACTGTAAAATCACAGGAGCTGCCGAGAGGAGGAGGAGTGGAAATGAAGATGGTTGATGATGTCAGACATTCTTCATGCAGGCCAGAAAGTGAATACCGCAAGATAAAGACAGCAGTGTGACCTTTATTTAGTGGTTGCTAAAGGAAGAGAAGATGTTAACTACAACAAAGGGAAATGTTATCCATTTTCATTAAATTGGACAACAGGACGTACTACCAGACAGGTATTATTTACATGAGAAATTGAATGCACTGCTGGATTTTTGAGCTCCACAAATTAAAGCACTCATTCATGCACCAAGAGAACAAGTGTATGAAATAATGTGCAAGTCCATGAAAAGTATTTTCTTTCCAGGTGCTTATATTTAATAAAAGAAAACTGTTACATTGTTTAGACTGGAACATAACTGAACATAATGTGAGAAAATGCATTTGAATCTGGTCTGTTAGAGAAAATGTGCACTTAGCTGTGAAATTGAGGATAAAATGTAGCTATTGACTGGGCCTTGGGGGTTTGTCATTGATTTTCACACTGTTATAAAATTCTTATTTCACTTGCATGTCATTTACTTATTAGGGGAAGAAAGACAGTGGTGCATTACAGAAGGTAATCTTCTAAGTTTTACATCTGTCTTAATGAACAACCTTTGGTTAGGGAGTATCCTGAATGTTTTTGTATTTGGGAGTATGAAAAATGGGCATTTTCATAGGAGTGTGGACCAAGCAGTACCAGGGGTGTGAGGATATGGCTCATTTTTGTCCAGACTGTCATATGAAAAGATAAAATGAGAAACAGGATGTGACCTGGGCATGCCACCAAGAGCAAAAGGATGCTAATACTGATGAAGGACAAAATGTAAGGGAAAGAATCACTTTTCATAGAGTACAAAGGGGTCAAAGTAGGTATTTCACCTCATGGTAGTCTCTCTAACATTTTACCAAGTTCAGGAGGAAATTCTGGAAGCTCATATAAAAGATATAGAAGATCTTGGTGGTGAACTAAGTGAAGAAAACTGAGAATCAGGCAGCGTGATAAGAAAAGAGATGCATAATGCAGTGTTTGCATTTTAATGTTAATGGTCTAATGGCAAGTTCAAGAAGGGAAATTATGATTGATTGTGTGAAAGAGTAAGATTATGACATGGTATGTTTGCAAGATATTCTTTTTTTATAAAAACAGAGAGGGAATGAATGGCTACAGAAACTGGAATGTGACCTTTTTGGTGGGTTGTTTTGAGGAATGTTCGGGTGTGTTAATGTAGGTGAGAAATTAAGTTGTAGAAGTAGAGGAACGGGTTAGACATTGAAGGCTGGATAATGTATACTGATTGTTCAGTAAGAGCATATAGTTTTAGGATTGCTAATTTTTATACCCCCAAATATATAATTTTATGGCAGGAGTTTTTTTTTAAGTTTCAGGACATTACTTTAAGTGTTGATTACATCGTTTGTGTTCGGGGCTACTGTAATTGTCAATTGAGGGGTAAATTAAGCAATGAAAGAAGGATTATTTCTGAATTTATTGGTGTATGCTGATCTGAGGTCAACAAAGGGCTTGCTAGGAAGACTTATTATAGAGGGGCAATATATCCTGGGATAGATTATTAGGTAACATCCATAGGATCCATATGTGTCTGGAAATACTTTTCAGGTTAATAGCAGGATTTTTAGATCACACATCTTGGGTAGGAAATGTAGGACACAATAAACAAAGTTTATGACAGCAAGGGGTACTGATACAAGAGGCTTTGTGTCAGGAGAATTATAATGGTTATTTTGATAGATTGTGGGGAATCATCACAATAGAATGAAGACTATTAGACAAACTGGGTTGAATGGTGGGCAGCACTGAAAGGCAATATCAGCAGAGAATTTAAATATTTAGTGCCTTTAATAATCCAAACGTATGTACTGAAGGAAGCACAAGAGATAGAAAATGTAAATGAGACGCTAGAAATGGGGAAAGTAATAGGAAGTCAGATTGAGGATGAGTATGAGTTTTAGAAGAAAAGGCTTCATAGGGAATTTAGGTTATAAATAACCTAAATATTTATATTAAAAGTAACCTAAATATTTAGATTAAAAATAACCTAAATACACACACACACACACACATATATTTATATATATATATATATATAGAGAGAGAGAGAGAGAGAGAGAGAGTACAAGCCAAAAGGATAAAGCGTGACCATTATCATGTGAAAAGAAAAAAAGGAACAGAAGCACATGGAGGTATTAAGAGGAAGGGGAATGAGTGGAGAATGCAGAGCAGAAGATGGAGGTTTTAGAAGATTACTTAAAAATGAAAAAGTGGGAAAACAGGAAAGGAACTATATCAGAGGAATTAAGAAGTAAGTCAACTTTTTCTGTTGGAATTTTTACAGCCACTGAAGCAAATAATAATACCACTCTATGACGTGATAGAGGCGGGGAGCACTGGTTTTATCAGAACATGGGTGAAAGGAAAAGATGTGCGGTGCTTAATATATTTGATGGGTGCCTACTGAACAGGAGTATCAATACTGAGAAATATATGAAGGAGGAGTAAAAAAAGTGGGGATTATAGGTTATTGTTTTATTAGCATCCTAGAATCCTATTTCTTTGTTTGGGACAGATTATACACTTTTGACTAGATTCATCTTAAACAGAAAGAAGTCTGGTGTAGAATTTGAGAATGGCACTGGGAATAGGAAAGAAAAAAATATATTTAGAATTTTATGGCAGATTCCAAGTGTAGTGAATTTAATTGAAGAAATATAAAAAAGTTAATCAATAAACATAGACTGAGAGAATGTACACATACCTCTCAACTATCCGGATTTTAACAGAATATCCAAATTTTTGCCTTATATTTTTGTTCATTTTCTCATAAAATTGTGGTTTTCTGGCAAATCGCTGGGAAATCACTTAGGACTGAAGTCAGAAAATAATAGCAGACATTTGAGTTTCAAACTTCATATCCTTCAGAAAAGTTATGCTAATACAAAAGCTGTTACACAACCAACTTTTTAACTTTGTAAGAGCAGTATTTAAAAAGTGTCCCTATTTTTGGGCCTTTCTTCCCCCATCATTTGTGGCTTTGACCAGATGTCTTTCTCTAAGAAGTTGAGAGGTATGAATGTACATGATTATGTTAAGTACGAGACTGTTAAAGAAGCATTAGGAGGGGATGCAGTACACATATTAATTTTATTTTGGAGTTATACAGGAGATATTATGTTTTGCCAACTATGAATGGGTGGGTACGTGCAAGACATAAAGTTAAAAGAGGCATTATACCAGGGTACCCAGTGAGACCCTTAGTATTTGCTTGTTATATAAACATGATATTATGAGGATTGTAAATAAATGAGTGTTAGCATAAGCAAATGGTCCAATTGGTATGGCTATGGAATAATGTTTATTGCAGGACTTGATGGAGACATTAAAGGAAGAAGGAAGGAAATAATGTAGGGTTAAGACTGAATGAATGAACAAAAAACAGGGGATTTGATAAGAAATATATGGTAGCACGTACAGAAATATCAGGTGATAACATTCAAGTATTGGCTGTGGATTTTAGAAAAACAAGTAGGAGATGGAAGAGTTGTATATTATACTGGGTAATATCAGAGAAAACTGGAAGTTCTGAAAATGGTTTGTCATGTAAAATAAATTTATAATAAAATCTTTTTTTTTTGGTAAGTATAGCAGCATATGTGAATGGGATTATTTAGTCCCTGGCATTTTGTTTTTATTTGGAAAAAGAGATTAGGAAAATAAGTTTTAAAACCATGTTGAATAGACAGGTAAATCCCATTAAAGGGATAATTTTATATGGAAAAGGGGTTTAGGTTTGTTACAGCCTGTAGCTTTTTTAAGTTCACGTTGGATAAGATTTTTTATTTTTCTATTTTATTTGATGAGGAGGGAAATGCATGAAGATTTATTAGCTGGAGTTACAGCATGTTAGGACAGACGGGAACAGAAAGAGCACTGGAGGTTGGACATTGTTAAAAGGGATGTGAGAGACTTCACTAAAATGTTTATATAAGTAGAAAGTAAATTTTGAAAGCTTTACGTTAAGTCGGAAGGTATAATATGCATAGCTGATAAATAACATTTCTTGGATAAGTATCAAATTAGAAAAATTTGTTTCGGTGAAGGGAAAATGTTCACTGTTCATTGAAACTAATTTTGCTGACAGTGGAGTTTAACTTCTCTTCCACTGTTACGTGACCTTGGAATTGGTATATATAAATTCATGGGATGTGAGGGTGTACCCTCCCCCCAGGTCTATATTGCGAAATCAAAAAGGCAGTACATCGACTGCCGTTTTATCGACCCCAAAATACCGAAGTACACTTTACACAAATGGCCAGATCACCAAGTTTTTTCACAGGGAAAAAAATTGGTTGGCCATCGCCATGAATTTGACCTTTTCCCCACTGTAGTGTGATCTTGGAGTTGGTATATTTAGTTAGGAGGGGTGTGGGAGGAAAAAAACACCACTTTGCAGTGTTTGCAGTGGTGTGTCATGTCTGGTTGACCTAACGATTTTTTTCCCTGTGAAAAAACTCGGTGATCTGGCCGTTCGCATAAAGTGTACTTAGAGGTCGATGAAATGGCAGTTGATGTATTGCCATTTTAATTTCGTAACACAGACCATACACCCCATGGGGGAGCAGGGGTACTTGCCCCAAGTGCAAAAACATTTTGTGCTTCTTTTGGAGACAATAAATAGACTGCATGGTGTACTTTTTATTGTATAATAAGGTTTCAAACTCTTGTGACATTATAACAAGTATCTTTTTTAAAATTATTTTTTTGAAAAGGAATGTATTGTGAAGAATGGAATGTTGTGCTAATAAAAGCCCCTTCTCTGGGAGCAGCATTTGAGAGAGATTTGCTTCACAGTCATGAGGGATTCTGAGCAATCAAGGGTGGCAGGGACCAGTTCCGATCTTCAGGATTTGTATAAAGAATTTACCTGTGTAAGCACTGACAATTTGGAAGATGAAAAAAAATGTTCTAACTAGTGGAGTCTTGAGATTGCAGCAGCTGATGTCGGTTGCACATTCTCAAGTAATTGTTTCTGAGTCTCTGTAAGCAGAGTGATGGACAGGATTAAGAAGGATACATTTGTGCGAGGCATTTAATGAGAAGATACATTATTCTGATAATGTTTTGCAGAAGGAATCTGCAGGAGGAAGCGTTATATCTACAGCTCTGCCTGCTTTTGGATATTCTTCACATCAGTTAGGAACTGCATTTACTGATCATACTTTCATGGCACATCCTTCTTTTGTGCTGTGGTTGCAAGGACTCCTGAAACTTCAGTAGTGAAGGAAAAATATATATGTTGTGTGTGTGTTCTGCGGCTTCTCCACTGGACAAGTACTTTTTTGACAAATGAATTAATGCACTGTACTTGTAGTCTTGGCAGACGAGCTATTATTCTCAAACCTAAAGACTCTTTCTTTCTATGACATATCTTTTGAATTTAGCTCTACAACTTGGGCTTGCAGAAAACAGAAACAGGTAAGTCTGTGTATCCACATGTTAAGTTTCTTTTTCATGAACTACTCTGTAATAAAAGAAAATTAAAGACTTTAATTGAATTAGATTTACAAACTGTTGAGTTAACATAAAGCATATTTTATTTGTGAAATATTTAACATAATGCAATTTGGACTGGAGGTTGGAAAGTGTATGTGGAGCTGCACAATGCAGAAAACGATATGTGTCATTTAAATAAAATAATTGCTGTTTAAAGTTGGAATGCAGTTGTTCAATATAGAGGCCAGCCTTCTTGGAGTTATACCTGGCAAAATGACCAAGACTTTGCTAGAGACTTCACTGAGCATTTCTGTACACGGTGTAAAAAGAAAGGAAGTTTGCATGATATTGAGAATGCAAATGTACTAGGTGTGTCGACTCTATTGTAATTTTTAGCCAGGATATTTCAGACGGTGGTATGATCATTGGCTGTAGATGATTGTCACTGCTGAAGTGATACCCCAACCCAATGCTAATGAGCTTAACTTCTTTATTAGGCAAATATTTTGAGAAGTGCATTTTAGATCTTCCCCGGGATTAATGAAGCTTGGCGCAAGGCCGGCGTAAGGGCTGCGCCGGCGGTGCAGTGAATAGCCGGCGTAGTAGCGCCATATGCATATTAATGAGAGTGCACCGCAACCACAGACACGTGCGTAGTGTACGTGAGCGAGCCCAAGTAGGATGCGTCCAGAGGCGTGGCTAAGCCGGCATGCGGTGAGCAACCTAATGTGCTGACTGCCACGGTCCGCCCATAATAGTAATGGCAGCAGCCAGGGCCCATGCAGAATGAAACGCACGTAGAGTATGCAACATAGTACCCGTCCCAACTAAACGGAAAAGCAAATACAACCCACGAAGGCTTAAGTGTACCCGTCCAAGGAGCAAAGGATACGCATAAGACCGCGTTTGTCCCGCAATGCACCGTCAGTGGTTATACTCATAGAAGGTGTACGCAGCATGTCAGCGCCGCACCGACATAGGAGTAGCGACTAAGGTTACCACCTGTCCCACTTTGCGAGGGCAGTCCTCTATGGGCAGTTGTGTCCCGATAAAAATATTAAAAATGGCAAATGTGCTAAGATTGTAGGACATAATGATATCCCGTATTTAATGTAATGGTTGCATGAATTGGTTATTTCTGTAACTGAAATATCTCAATGTCACAAGAAACAGAATAAGCAACCAAACTGCCACAACAATAAGCTTTTATTTAGGCAAACAAGTGAAGTTCTATGCCATATAGTGACCGTGTGTATGTGTCGGCCTGTAAAATCAGATGTGAGTCTCGGAAATATCCCACCTTGGCAACTGGAAAAGGTGGCAACCCCAGTAGCGACATGGGCATGGTCACCAGGGTTACCAGCTGTCCCAATGTGCCATGGATAGTCCCTCATTGGACAGCTGTGTCCCTGCAAAAATCGAAAAAAAGGAAAATGACCTGAGATTCCCTGCCAAAAATATTCCCGCAATATACATGTAATAGTAGCATAAAACATATAATTTGTATATGAAACACATACATGGCATAAGAAACTGAATAAGGAACCCAAATGCTAACAGAATAAGCGATATTATGGCAAACAAGTAAAGTCCTGTCAACTCCACTTACTGTGGGTATGTGTTGTCCTGCAAAATCCGATGTTCCCACAAAACATGTCCCACTATGGGCATTGGAAAAGGTGCCAACCATAATGGTCACAAGCAGTAGTGAGAGTACATAGCCGGGTAGCTGTGTTGACATAACAACAGGAAGGAACCAAGATACCTTAAACACAGGCAAACATGTGCATAGCAACATATCCAACACCCAGCAACGTCTCTGTCGCATACACTGGATGGCGTATGTTGAAGTGTAATATCCAGAAGCAGAACCCATGCATTCAGATGTAATACACAATAGCCTCATTGTAGCATGTAAGTCCCACCCATGTACACCTGTGCACCCAAACCTGCTAGCATCCGTGTGCAGCTATACACCTACACACAATGTGCATACCTGAAATGTGGTAAGATGTTTGTGTTAGGCAGTGCCACGCGGGCAAATACGTACCCCACATGTCACCAACCCACCTCAGGTACTGATATGGAAATGGCTGCATGTGAATGTGTCTGCAGAATGCGGGATGCATGTGGTATGTACCCGTCCAAACCATATAGGTTTGCATACGACACGGTGCACATAACTGTACACATGTGGACAAGTCGGGTTGTTGAACCACTGCATCGATGATTAGCTATGCAGAGAAGTCGAACACATATAGCGGAACACGTGCCTACCAAACAGGACGTCCTAACAGGGTGCTAAAGGCAAAGAAGGGGAAGGTGGGACATCACATGTGGAGAGTAGCGTTGCCGGACGGCCAAATACACACGGTCAAGGTAAAGGACGGAACAACATGCATATGGCGGATGGATGTTGTTCAAAAAATATATATAGAAACACATATGAAGTGCCAGTTTAGACTCGAAATACTATATAATGCATTGAATTGTACCATACAATATGGCAGTAGAACTGATCATGCATGTAATTGGTGAAGCTAAGCTGTAGTGTGATGGAATTCTGACCCTGGCAGTAACCAGTACAGCAGGCTAATGTCTCTCAGCATTAATTATCTGCTGGGTGACAGAAAAATAAATGTATGTACATGCATAACATCACCCCTTCCCTGAGGAGGATGGCCTTGTGAGCTCTATCGAAGATAAGAGTACAACTGCTTACCAGAGACAGAAACCAACGGTATAAGAAATGAACTGACTACTGTATCGGAACAGTCCAGGGTCCTTGAAACAGCTACAATCACAGAAGGACACTGTAATTGACCAGGTGCCTTGCAAGGCTGTGTTATTCTCATGGGAAAACATTTTAAAAGCACGACCTCAGCACCCACGTATGTATAGACTATTGCGGACCATAGTGATGGAAATGCCCTGTGACCGACCACGACAGTAAGGTGGGCAAAAGCTGATTGTAAACACTATATAAAGAAATTGCTTACTGTATAGAGTCAGACAAAACTCTCATACTTGGACTGTATATTATTTTGCCTGCCTGTGTACACTACTAAAACGTTGTGAACCCGAGCCTCCTGTGTTATTGACTGTCACTTAGAAAAGCCTACTGATAACTATAGTCTGGTTTTAACAACTTATTTGACATTGTGATCCTTCTTATCCGGAATTCCCTTGGTAAGCTACAGGTCAGAGTGCATGGGTGGTTAGACATCTGCGCAGGAGAATTTGCCTAAATGGTTCTTCTTGAATGAAAAGACCTTCGACTGAATTGTTGTGTGTAAAGAGGCTGTCTACCATCTGATCTGTGGCTGAAAAGCGGAAAACTGGATCCCAAGAAGAAAACGTGCAGTCTTAAACAGGAGGCTCAGGTAAGGAGTGTTTGCCTCTTTGTGTCTATTGTAGATCAGGGACCAGACTACATTGTGTTTCTGTTAACAGTCGTGATAGCGGGTCGAAGACCAATCCAAATAGTGTTAAATCTGGACATAGGTCAGGGGAACACAGAGCAGAGTAAATAGTCATTGTAGACACTACAGTGGATACAGGGAAGGAGATACCACGTGGTACGAGAGAAGGGTACGTAACAGTCGTGTAGGGGATATGGGAGATTAGTGAACAAACAGATCATGTGATCCGCGTTTGACGGGTGACGTGAAGTATATGCAATCGCAGAGAGCACATAATGTGAGATATTCAGCAAAATGGGGTAATAAATATGACATTGATGGTATATTAGACAAAATATCGTTACTGAAACATTGTAATCTCTGAAAATGTGATGCACATGTTCTAGGGTAACCACCTGTCCCACCCTGTGAGGGACAGTCCCCCTTTGGCCAGTTGTGTCCTGCAAACAAACAGAACAAATGGCAAATGTCCTGATATCTCAGGACAAAGATTTCCCAGATATCTTTTCAAATGGTAGCATAAAACAGTAATTTTGTATCTGGAACAACAAAATATCATAATAAACAGAATAAGCAACTGAAATGCTACAAGAATTGGTAGCTCTCCTGGCAAAAAGTGAAATCCTGTCCTATGTACTGGCCGTGGGTATGCTTTTTCTTGCAAATTACGAACACTAATGTCCCACATTGTGCATTTGAAAAGGTGGCAGCCCTAAGATGTGCAGGCGACAAAACAGCGACAATTGGGTATCTGTCAAGCACATAGGTGGATTGAGGTAGTGAACCGAAGGGAACAGAACACTACAAATGCGAAAGCATCATACACAGAGAAGATAATAATACAGTAGTAGCGACAGCCCCCCCACCCCCTACCACCTCCGATACCACATCCAGGATATGAAGCGGGAGGGCAGGCTAGTCCCCACACGTTATCCTGTGGCAACAGAGGTATCACAACGACCAAATGTAACAGAAGCTATTGAAACCACATCCCGAACTCGTAACATACCTAGGGACACTCGAGTAAGAAGACAGTCACTAGAACAGAGTGAGGATATCTGTCAATTAATTGAAGTACCGAACCCTCATGCAGGACAGGAAGGCCAGGACCCAACCCCAGTAGTGTATAGACCGTGGACACCAGATGATATCTGTAAAGTCACAGAGGAATTCCCATCTACAAAGTAATCGCTATTCACCATGCAATACCCCTGTATCTTCTGATCGGAAAACAAAGGGGGAATGGCGGATGGTACAGGATTTACAAGCTGTAAATCATGTAATAATACCTAGGGTACCGATGGTGCCAGACCCACACACAATATTGAATGCTATGAACACGCCACAGAAGTATCTTACCGTGGTACATATAAGCTATGCTTCCTTTGCAATACCTATACATCCAGATAGTCCGTATTGCTTTGCATTTACATTCAGGGTAACAGATACAGCCATACCTGGCTATCGCAGGGATACTGTGAAAGTACAACGATATTCCCACAGGAGATGGCTAGCTACATTCCGGTGTTTACTCCACCCGGGGCCAGTCAAGTTCTACTTTATGTGGATGATATTCTGCTTGCGGCCCCTACCCAGCAGCAATGTATGGAAGATACAATAGCATTATTGAGATATTCAGCAGAACAGGGACATAAATTAAGCAAGCATAAATTGCAACTACAGAGAATACAGGTCAAGTACCTGGGATATGTGGTATCCAAGTAGGGTAGAACATTACATGATGATAGGAAGGTAGCAATTTCACAAGCACCCAAGCCAACTACCAAGAAGGGAATGAAGTCCTGTCTGGGCCGACTAACATTTGTCAAAGCTGGTTACCAAACAATGCTTTGGAATCCGCTGTATTGTCTGCCTTAATCTTTAATACACCTATGGCAGCACAACACATACTACACTGGATTACAGTAGCAGAAACAACTTTCTGCAGACTAAAACGATTGATAGCTTCAACATCTGTATTAGGTCTCCCGAATAATCATAACACATGTTGTCAGACTGTAGATTGTAAGCGGAGATATATGACGTCAGTCTTGATGCAACAGCATGGAAGTAAGCAACGCTACATAGCTTACTACTCATTGCAGTTGGACACTGTGGCATGGTCAGTGCCACATTGTGTACAGGCAGTTGTTGTAGCACCCATGGCAGTACAGGCCTCGGCCTTAATGTTATTATACCACCCTCTCACTGTGAGAATGTCTCATGCAGTTGTGATCATTCTGCTGCAAGAGAAGATAGCATTCCTGACCCGTGCTAGACATTTGTCTTGTTTGACCATACCACTGAGTCAACCTCATATGGTGATTGAACGTTGTACAACATTAAACCTATCAACGTCACGTCCGACACCTGTGTATGGCACACCACACAGTTGCCTATACGAAATGGATGAAATAACTACACACAGACATGATATCACTGATATACCCTTAGATGATGCAGAGGTGACAGTTAATGTGTACGGATCATGTAGGCAGAGTCCTACAGGAACGAATCAAGTAGGTTATGCAGTACTTATTGATAATGAGATTGTAGACGCCCAACCCCTGCAGCATAACGTGTCTGCTCAAGCAGCAAAATAGATAGCTTTAACACGTGCTTGTACTGTGGCGAAAAACTGATGTGTGGACATATGTCCCGATAGTCAGTATGTTGTCTGTACAGTGCATGTTTATGAGCAGCAGTGGAAGAATAAGGGAATGATAACATCCACCGGTAAACCGATTAATCATGCGCAATTGATCTTGAATGCATTACATTCCATTCAGTTACCCACTAAAGTAGCTAATTGTAAATGTGCAGTTCATAGAAAGCAACAGGATAACAGTAGGAAAGGTAAGGCATGAGCTCATGCAGCTGCAAAACAAGCAGCCTCACAGTTGGAAAGTGTTTGTTTGAATGAGGAATGACAATCCTCAGACATTTTACATGTAGAAATGTTGCAAACAATGCAAACATCAACTACGAAAGCAGAAAAGCCGACGTGGGTATGACGAGGAGCAATCCTTGAAGACGGACTGCACATATCCACAGTGAGAAAGCCAATATTAACGTCTAATGTATTCAGATATGCGGCTTTGTGGAGCCATGGGTAGAGACATGTCTCAACAGGGGGGATGGTACATTTGGTTAACAGAATACCCTTAACATACGGAATTAGGAACCACATACAAACATCATGAGCAGCGTGTCACATTTGCAGTAGATATCATGCACAGGGAGCATTTAAACCGAAGGGAGTGGGTTTACCTACACCACCATAACCGTTCCGTACTATTTGTATGGAGTTCATACATCTGAATAAATGTGAAGGGAAGTAATACTGTTTAGTGATTACACATATATATAATCAAAATGGGTAGAAGCATTCCCAACCATGAATCCGGATGCAGCAGCAGTGGCAAAGGTGCCAGTAAAATAAAGTATCCCTAGATCTGGCATACTGTAAAGAAGCTACAGTGACAACAGAACACATTTAGTGAACCAGACAATCACGCAACCTGGGGGATTATTTTGTATTTCCATGAATGTAAATTGCATGTACAACCCACAGTCAGCATGACTGCTGGCGCGGTAAAATGAGATCCCGAGAAATAAGTAGAGGAGGTTGGTGGGTGACACCCAGACGAGTTACATTTGCTGTCTACCTCTAGCATTGCTGAGCATGACAACAGTTCCAAATGTAAAGTGTTGCACCCACTAGTAGTATGTGGAATGGCATATCATGTGCCAGAGTGGAAAGCTGTCATGCCTGCAGAGCCGAGGTCGATGGCTCATTAGCAGGTGACATGAGAGGATTGTTAACCAATAACACTGTTTTCAGTTAAAGTCTTTTACAGATAAAGAGCAAGCGAGCCGACGCATAGCTGACACCAGTATCCTGTGTGTATGTCACTGTTATCCAAAGAAGATAATTGGCAAGTGGAAAGTGTGAAGGTCTGTACCAGGTACTGTTGGCAACGCCTACTGCAGTAAAGTTTGCAGAGAGGTCGTCCTGGGTCCACCTCACAGTTTTCAAACGCGTAAAGGATATCAAGTCTGATTTACATCTTGTAGCTAATATACCATAGAGCCTGAATCACCAGGCAAGACTGTATAACAATACAAAGCAACCCCAAAGACATTTGGTTTACTGTCCTAATGATTATACACCTATTAACCATGTTTGTGTTTACTTTACATTTGCTGGGACCTTACCTGCATATAACTACACGGATACAAATAGTGATACGTGATGAACTGGCCACAGAGTGTCTTCCACACTTCAACAAATACCTAGGCATGACGCGTGTGCATGTACAGACTATGAACATTTTAAATTGCTGTGTTTGTACTGCCATACCTACATCATATGGAGGACTTCCGATGTATGGTGTCCCCTTGGGGATACATTGAGACTTGTGAATATTTACACTTTGATACAGGTTCTGTGAGATCACAGGACAAAGTGGCACTGTACTTACCTGTTACACAAAAAGTAATTGTATGTTGTCATAAACATGATACAGTTCAAGTTGGTGGGAGTATTTGTAACA
The DNA here is from genome assembly GCF_019279795.1 of Protopterus annectens. Taxonomy (NCBI): domain Eukaryota; kingdom Metazoa; phylum Chordata; order Ceratodontiformes; family Protopteridae; genus Protopterus; species Protopterus annectens. Next base: position 669,449,416 of record NC_056750.1, on the reverse strand, counting down.
TAACTGTGTCTTACAAATGTCATATAACAGCCAAAGATCACAGTACTACTTGTAGCACCATTCATTATCTGTATTGAAGCTTCATGAGAACAACGTGGAAGGATGTGCAGAAACATCCTGAATTGTATAAACAGTCCTCTGTTATAGACAGGAAGATGTTACATGCAGAGGTAACCCGCATCAGTAATAAATTAGAATATTGTTATGTTGTTTGTGGGAAAAAAGCATATCAATGGTTACCTGAGAATTGGTCCGGCAGTTGTTATTTGGGTTATCTGGCTCCAGTCACATGACATACTGCACAATTGCCTCTGGGTGCGAACGAACTATAACACATATAGCTCAAGAACTGGGAACACAGTCGAGAAACCTACTAATCCAGTGGGTGAAATGGAAGCTGTTCTGACATTCCAGTCTTCTGCAAGAGATAAAGGAATATCGATTCATATGGACTTGAGTGACAGCGTCATAACCTGGGCTGGAACACTCCCAGCTTGTGGAGTAGTGAAATCAATCAGGGAACAGAGGAAGTTGTCAAAACCTGTCGGAGGAATGATGAATGTGACTTTCCGCTCTTGAACTTGTGACAGATGAACTGGATGCAATGAGAACTGTTGTGTCACAAAATGTAATAGCGCGACTGCACCCTGGCGGCGAGAATTGGTACGCGGCGCTTATTAAAGAAGATCGCTGTGTCCAAGTACCACATAAAAGACTAGAATCAACGCCCACCTAGAGGTAATACAGCAGGTGTCATCCATGGCGGAACCAGGCCCAAACCCACTGACGAACCATTTCCACAAACCATTTGGTGGATGGGGTTCAGTCATACTGAATATCATGATTGCCATTTGTGTTGTTCTGCTCATATTGGGAGCATGTGTCTATTGCGGATACTTTGCATGTAAGTATTAGTCAGGGACTCTGTCGACGTATCTGTACCGAGACTATGTATCAAGACCTGTAGTGGTATTTGTTAATACAAAATGCAATCCTTCTTGAAATGTACAACAAATTACTTGCCTAGTTAAACGCTCCAGAGAGGAAGAGGCTAGGGAATGAAATAATGTTGTATATGTTTCTGGATAGCATAGGAGCAATTAAAGAATGGAGAATGTTAGCAAAATACATATTTAAACATATATATGACGTGCTACTTTAGAAGCAAATAGTGTATAATGCATATTATTCTATCTTACAATATGGCAGTAGAGCTTATCATGCATGTAATTGCCTGTAGTGTAGCTGCAGTGTGATTGAACCCTGACCCTGGCAGTAACCAGTGCAGCAGGTGTATGTCATTCAGCATTAGTCATCTGCTCGGTTAGAGAATAATAAATGTATGTACAGGTATATCTGTCATCCTTCCACTGAGGAGGATAGGCTTGTGAGCTCTATCTAACACAGAGTACAGCTGCTCACCAGAGAGACAAAGGAACCTAGTAGGAAATGGAGGACGACGGATCTGAACAGTGTTGGAACCGTGACAGAGCAGAATTTACCGAAGTACATTCTAATTGACTATGTGGCTCGCAAGGCTGTGCTTCCTCATGGGAAAACATTTAATAAGCATTACCTTAGCACTGTTGTAGGAATACAATCTTGTGGACTATAGTGATGTAAATGCCCTGTGACTGACCACATCATTAATGTGTGCAAAGATGATAGTATACACAATGCTCATACAGCTGTAACATGTATAGAGTAAAACAAAAGTCTAAACTTGTACTGCATAGTTCTTTGCCTCCTGCTGCACAGTAGTAAAACGTTATTAATCTCAGCTTCCTGTGTTATTGACTGTCAGTTTGAAAAGACGAATGAGTGTTACAGTTTGATTTAAACAACATAATTGACAGATGTGTATGTTCTAGCATGGGAATAGGTCAAGCCAACCATCACAATGTCCATGTGTATCACATACAAGCAGCCAGTAACACGCAGTAGTAGTGCATGAAGGCATACACGACTGTGGGAATAGTACAGGACATATGGCACATGCCAAGTGCAGATGCATGACACAAACCCCAGGATGGGTGTCCCTGCAAAGAGGAACATGTGCCAACCACACCTCCCACAGATGTACCGCAATAAAACACATGGCAAACACACAGAAACACTACCGTCCAACACACGACTGCAATGGAGCCTGGTCAGACACCAACATGAAGCATGCACAAACAGGGACTTGTGTAATGTTTACCTTCAATCGCCCCATAGGCCAAAGAAGAATAGAAAGAACATATGCATGTAATGTTGTGAAGGATGTGTGGTAGTCCTCAGTATCACAGTGTTAGGGACACAGATACACTGTCATCAACTGTGACGTATGTGCACTGTACACAGCATACCTGCATGTAATACAGAGGACAATCATGTGCCACAGAAATATACACTGGAGAAAGAGGAAGGGGATAGACAAGTGTAAATGTGACAAACTATGAATATAGGTTCATAGGTCCATAGGTACAGGGTAGGCCATCGTCCCAGGTTCAGCCATAACACCACCATAGTTAGGATGACTTTGCCAACCTTCTGTGCTTCAGATAAAATACTCATGATATTGCTGTACCTCCGTCAAGCAGTGATAATGATGTAATCCCTGGCCTATACCTGCAATTCTCCATCCAATGGACAACATACCCGAACAAGGCTATGAAGGATCTCTGTCTCACATGTACTGTGATGTAGATCCACAGCATTGTGAGTGTCTGGGTGATATATGTGTCACTCAAACACATCCCATTAATGACCGTGACAAGGTTCATGTCACCTGCCCTAGTGGTTCTGAGGATGCAGATACAGTAGGTGAAGCATACACATGACATATGGGTTGACATGGCCTCGTATGTCAGGCACAGGTCAACACTAAACAGCAGGTATGTGACTTAATGGGGCAGGGGTCCTACAAGTGGGGCAGCATTACACAAAATAATGTCATCCTGCATCTGTACGACAATTAACCTATGAGGGCTTCCCAGCTGCTGTAGGTGTATGGTCAGATACAGTCTGAATGGGGCAATGTAGTAAATCATAGGTGTAACACGTAATGGGTACAAGGAGACAATGACCTAGCCTGATGTAGATGTGAATCCCTGCACAAACAGGTGGGCAATGTAGAAGTCCCACAGAACCACGATAGCAACGTGTGTGAATGAATGGTGACCGACAAACTCTGTCCCCTGATCCCTGGTAATCACCCCTGTGCTGAGTGGACAGCCACCTATATGCTGGACAGGGGTGGCCTAGTACTTCTCGACAGGTATGATGTTGCATTACTTAGCATTTAGCTGTGGGCCATGTCCCTGACAGCAGATATGCATATCTGGGAGGCCCCTTCGAAGGATATCTGTGTCAGATGTCCTTCCAACTATGGCACCTGTTTTGCAGTCATCTACAAACAATGTTGCCCATAACACCCCTGTGTGTGCCTGTACCGTGGAAATGTAGATGTATGACAGGAGTGGACCCACGGAAGGGCCCCATGGGACACCACTTGCGACAGGCAGTAGGTCTGACATGCTGCCAGCAAGTATGACCGTGTGGGTTGTGTCACATAGACAGTTTACAACACATTCTGTGATGTACGTGTTCACATCCCAGCCAATGGGTTTATCAACGATACCTGAGGGGGGTAATGTGATGAAGGCCTTTGCCAGGTCGAGGTAGGCTGTATGGACTGCAACACCCCCATCAATGGCCTCGGTGACTGTCCCGAAAATGTCAACCATGCTTTAAAGGCATGAACCGCCCCTGAACAAGACAAACCATGTTGGATGCAAAGTATGTATGTCCCCTATGCATTCATGTACGAGCCGCAGTATGATCCCTCCCCATGTCTTTGCAGATAGGTCTCCTCATGGTAATGGGACAGTAATAACCAGGCTCAGTGGAGGCATTGGCCCTGTGACGTGGGACTACCGTTGCCATGCAATACAACCTGGGTACCTTACCTGAGGTGAGGCTACAAAGAAATAGCTGTCCTAACTGTGGGTCTAATTCCTCAATGAGATAGTGGAGTACACAGTGGGGTCACCAGCTGGTCTCATGGATGCTATGTCCACTACCCTGGAGAGAGCATGTCCCACCTGTGTGTCACAGAACATTTGGTGACCACAAACCGCTGGTACAGACATCTCCTCATGTGTGGGGGAGGGTGTGGAGATGTCCTCACTGGACTTGCCAGCCTGTATGTTGGCAATGTGTGTATGTTGAGTAAACTCCACCTCTTTGTGAACCCAGTCAGAGCATATGTGGGAGTGACCTCCCAGGTGTTGAGCATAGCAACTGAAGGTGGTATGATTGTCAGCCAGGTCCATGTAGGTATATCTGTGGAATGCGCCCTGGACCATGGCATGACAGTGTGTAACTCTACACATATGATGACCAAGGGTGTCATACCTCACAAGGTGACTGCTCCACCTTGTAGTAGCCACCTCCTCATGTTGTACATCCTGTGTATGGCTGGGGTACACCACACTGGATGCTTGGCATTGGTACAATGAACCACAGTTGGGTAAGTGAATGCCTGGTTCATGCAGTCCTGTAGGTACTGGTAGATGGCAAATGTGATTGATGCAGTGGCTGCAGTACTGGCGACCACTGGCTCAGGGTCCTTAAAGGAGACCACAGTAGTGTGCAGAATTGTGTAGTCTGCCTCTGAGCAAGCAATGTGTATGGTAACTGGCAACACTCACAGCAACGGATGCCAATAGCAGAAGCCAATGTCCAAATAATATAGATTAACTTCTGCATGACAATATGTCTTATCATACATGTATTGACACGTGTCTGCTAATTACAATTGCAAATGGCCGGTAAGACTGGCCTAAAGTTCCCGTGATTTACACAGTCTGGAGGTGTTGTTCCGATAATAAAGTGGCAATACCTCCCAATCGTGACCTCTGGGTATTAAAGTGGTTGTTAACCTGCAACATTGGATGTACACCATTGGGTTCTGGTGTCGGAAAACATGATTCCTGTACCACTACACAGTATGGGTAGTCAAGCAGACATCCACGATTGTTGAACACACAGCATCAGTGAAACCCACTGCTCACAAGGACACAGTCCGACAAGCTCTACACTTTACATATGCACAGTGATGTCCATTGTAGGACCCAAAAATTGTCTAAAGACAAGAATGATGCCTTATTTCATCACCTACGTGAACTCATTGTCGTCACAGGTACACATATGCACCGCAAGCGTGTTTAATGTTGATGATAGCTGTCCATGAAATGCAGCACAGATGCACAGAAATACCCAGGGTACTGGGTCCATAGAACTGCATCCACATCACAGTCCCGCACACATGAAGGATGTGTAATTGGTACTGTCGATTGTTGCAGCCAAGGGATTCTGGGTATGTAGACTCTGGGCTCGGTGTTGTTTCGCAGGCAATCCTTTGTCCCGCCCCGTGGGAGGGATGTGTGCGTAGCACCTGCCTTACTCTCCGCTAATAATGCAAACCATCCACCGGAGAATGCTAAATGCAGGTGTGAAATGTGTACAGCCCTATACTAGTGTCCAGTAGGCAATTGTCATGGATGGACAACCGTATGGCCAAGATGGCACCCACAACTGCAAACCCGGGGAAATTACACAGCCGCTGTAAGGCATAACACAGGAAATACACATAGGGACTACAGTTGACATTCCACATACAAAGTCGGACTGCCGTGCCAACACCGGCGTACACAGCACTCAATCTGCCAGCAACAGAATGAGGAGCACCCGCTACCATACAGCGGAACAGATGTGCGACCTGTGGAACACATACTAATGGCACAACCACAACGTCAAGTAGGATATGTAAACTATGGCATTCCCACCTATGAAGACAACATGGTTAAATGAATACATAGGTGATCAACATGTTCCAGTGGTGTTATGTTGAAAACACAGTGACGGATATGTCCCATTGGGATGTCTGAGGTTTATATGAAGCAGTTGCTAACCAGCATCTTTGGATGTATGACATTTGTTCACAGTACTAAATCACCTGGTTACGTAGCACCATGTGGAATGGGTAGTCAAACAGACATCCGCGATTGGGGAACATACACCAGCAGTGAAAAGCACTGGCCAGGTGGACACAGTCCAGCAACATCTAACCTGACATATGCACATTGGTGTCCATTGTAGGACCCAAAAATTCCATTCATTGAATGCCTGCTAGCTTCCTGCATTACCCACGTGAACTCATTGTCGCCACCACGTCACAGGTACACATATGCACCGCAAGCGTGTGCAATGTTGATGATAGCTGTCCATGAAATGCAGCACATATGCACAGAATTACCCAGGGTACCGAGTCCATAGAACTGCGTCCACATCACAGTCCCGCACACATGAAGGATGTGTAATGGGTACTGTCGACTGTTGCAGTCAAGGGAGTCTGGGCATGTACAATCTGGCCTCGGTGTTGTTTCGCAGGCAATCCTTTGTCCCGCCCCGTGGGAGGGATGTGTGCGTAGCACCTGCCTTACTCTCCGCTAATAATGCAAACCATCTACCGGAGAATGCTAAATGCAGGTGTGAAATGTGTACAGGCCTATACTAGTGTCCAGTAGGCAATTCTCATGGATGGACAAGTGTACGACCAAGATGGCACCCACAACTGTAAACCCGGTGTAACTATACAGCCGCAGTAAGGCATAACACAGCAAATATACATAGGGACTACGGTTGACATTCCCCATACAAAGTTGGACCGCCATGCAAACACCGGCGTACACAGGACTCAATCTGCCAGCAACACAATGGGGGAGCACTCGCTACCATACTGTGGAACAGATGGGTGACCTGTGCAACACAAAGTAATGGCACACCAACAACGTCAACTGGGATATGTAAACTATGGCGTTCCAACCTATGAAGAAAACATGCTTCAATGAAGACATAGGGGATCTACATGTTCCGGTGGTGTTATGTTGAAATTACAGTGACGGATATGTCCTATTGGGACGCCTGAGTTTTATTTGAAGCAGTTGCTAACCTGCATCTTTGGATGTACACCATCTGTTCACAGCTGTAAATCACCTGGTTACGTAGCACCACGAAGAATGGGTAGTCAAACAGACATCCGCGATTGGGGAACATACAGCAGCAGTCAAAAGCACTGGCCAGTTGGACACAGTCCAGCAACATCTAACTTTACATATGCACATTGGTGTCCATTGAAGGACCCTAAAATACCTTTTCACATAACTCACTCCAGACGCTTCCGAACAACAGACGATGCTATAGCGTGGCTACGCACAGTTAGACATATGCACCACCAGCGTGTTTAAGGTTGATGACAAGTGTTCATGAAACGCAGGACATATGAACAGAAATACCCAGATCGACATGTCCATACATGCGCCCACATCCCAGTCCCGCACGCATGAAGGATGTGTAATGGGTACTGTCGAGGGTTGCAGCCATGGGATCTTGGGTATGCAGAAATGGGGCTTTGTGTTGTCTGGCAGATAATCCGTTGTCCTGCCCGTGGGAGGGTGTGCATAGTACCTGCCTTACTCACCACTACTAATGCAAAGCATCCACCGTAGAATGCTAAATGCTGGTGTGAAATGTGTACAGCCCTATACCAGTGTCCAGTAGGCAATTCACATGGATGGACAAGCGTATGACCAAGATGGCACCCATAACTGCAAACCCGGTGGAATTACACTGCCGCAGTAAGGCATTACACAGGTAATACACATAGGGACTACACTTGACATTCCCCATACAAAAAACACAGACAACCAGCTGAAGAAGTCCAAAGCAAAGACGAGGTACTGTAGACACCGTCAGCGACCACTCAGAGCCCACCAGGAATTAAATGCAGTCACCATAGTTTATTGAAGCTCTTTTCGTCTGCTTCATAAGCAGACTTATTCAGAATACATACAATGCAGTCCAACCTACTACATTTAAAACCCTTAATTGGTCATTAAATTTGATGTGCTAAGTATTAATTAAATGCCTTAAAGGCAAACAAGCAAACAAACTTTACTTGGGTTACAGATTCCACACAGTGAGTACATCAGACATTGCTTTGAAAGGTACATTCTTCATAGAAAATAGAAATATATGTATATATATGAAAGAAGAACCAACATAATGTTTTCCAAATGTCTGACTGTTTAAGCTACATATATATGTTCTACGGATTGTGCCAATATATTAAAAGAACTACAGACACCTAGTAATATAAATGAACCATAATATATAGAGATAAACCGTATGATTATGACTAATGTAAAATAGACCAACGAAATGTAAAGATTCACAATGTGGTAAAGTAAATATTCATTTAGAAGGTTAGTTAAATAAATCAATTCAGACATCCTTGTCAAAATACTAACACAAGGCCAGCGAGGTGCTTGGCCTCACATGTACTGGGATGTTGTTCCACAGCATAGTGAGTGTCTGGGTGATGAATCTGTCCCACCAGCACGTTCTATTAATGACAGTGTGAAGGTGTACGTCACCTGCCCTTGTGGTTCTGGGGATCTAAATTTTAGGTGAAGCATAGTCATCAGATATGGGTTCGACATGGCCTTGTATGCCAGGCACAGGTCACCTCTGGGCAAGTGGTATGTGACTGTATACAGCTGGAATTCTTTCAGTCGGTCAGCATAACACATATTCCTGAGACCCTGCATCTGTTTGTCGATGAACTGTTGGGGCCTGTCCAGCTGCTGCAGGTGTCGGGTCAGATACATTCTGAACGGGGCATTGTACCCAATCATAGGTCTAATGAGTGATGAGTACAAGGGGACAATGACCTCCCCTGATCTAGATGTGAATCCCTTCATGATGATGTGGGCAATGTTGAAGGTCTACCTAACTACGTTAGCAACGTGTGTGTCGAACGAACGGTTAACAACAACCCAGGTCCCCAGATCCATGGTAACTCCCTCTGTGCTCAGTGGATTGACACCTATATGGTGGCTAGGGGTAACCTTGTTCTTCCCGAAGGGTATGACTATGCATTTCCTGGCATTTAGCTGTAGGCCATGTCTCTGGCACCACTTATCTACATCTGTGAGGCCCTCCTGAAGGATATCTGTGTCAGATGTGTGTCCGACTATGGCACCCAGTTTGCAGTCATCTGCAAACATTGTCAGCCATAACCCCCCTGTGTTTGCTTGTACTTTGGAAATGTAGATGCTGAAAAATAGTGGACCCAGGACTGAGCCCCATGGGATACTACCTGTGACTGGCTGTGAGTATGACATGGCGCCAGCAACTATGACCGTGTGGGTTCTGTGACTTAGCCAGTTTGCAACCCATATGGCGATGTATGGATTTACGTTCAAGATGATGGGTTTATCAATGATACCGGAGGGGGGTATTGTGTCGAAGGCCTTTGCCAGGTTGAGGTAGGCTGTATGGACTGCTTTACCCTCATCAATGGCCTTGGTGACTGATCCTACAAAGTCAAACACGTAAAAGGCATGATCTGACTTTGACCAAGCCAAACTGGGTTGGATCCAAAGTATGCAAGTCCCCTATGTCTTTATCTATGAGTTCCATTATGATCCTTCTCCATGGCTTTGCAGATAAGGCTTGTCAAGCTAATGGGATGGTAATAACCAGGGTCAGTGGAGGCACCATCCTTGTGAAGTGTGACTACAGTCGCCTTGTGCTACTTCTTGGGTGCATTATCCTGAGGTGAGGCTAAGATTAAACAGTTGTCCTAAGTGTGGGTTTAATTCCCCATAGAGTTCATGGAGTACACAGCTGGGACACCATCTGGTCCCATGGATGCTGTGTTTACTGCCTTGGAGACAGCATTTCCCACCTGTCGTTACAGATGTTCCAGGATCTACAATTCTCTGGGTATAGATATCTCTCCATGTGGGGGGGGGGGAAATGTTAGCACTGAACCTGTCAGCCAGTATGTTGGCAATGTGTGTAGGTTCAGTCATCTTCACATCATTCTGAACCCAGTCTGAGCATATCTGGGAGTGTACTCCCAGGTGTCCAACATAGCTAAAGAAGGCCTTATGATTGTCTGTTGAGTCCTTGTTAATTTCTCTGTTGAATTTCCCCTGGATGATTTCATGACAGCTTGTAGTTCTTCACATATAATGAGCAAGGGTGTGTTACCTTACAAGTATTCCGCTTAACTTGTAGTAGCTACCTCCTGTCGTTGTAGAGCTTGTTCATGGCTGGGGTCCACCAGACTGGATGCTTGTCTTTGGTACAAAGAGTCACAGTTTTGTATGGGATTGCCTGATCCATGCAGTCCTGTAGGTGCTGGTGGAAGGCATATGTACATGATTCAGCGGTTTGAGTAATGTTCACCACTGGCTCAGGGTCTGTAAAGGAGACCACAGTAGTGTTCAAAAGTGTGAAATCGGCTTTTGAGAAAGGCATATGTATGGTAACCGGCACCACTGTACACATGGAACATCATAGCAATAAACCACGGCCAGATGTGGGTAATGCTGGACATACCCACGGCAGACATGGCACGTTCCCGAGTCCGATGCCCGAGGGACCACACACATAGCTGGCCTTAGGCATAGGCCAAGTAGGCAGCCGTCTAGGGCGTTGCTCTACTCGGGGCACCTTTCCAGACTTTATTTGGTGTAGGTAGACCAGGAGGGGGTAGCGGGTGATGTGGCAGTGGCAACATGGAGTCCTTCTGCCTAGGGCACCACTTAACCTAAGGCCACTCTTCCCGTGGGTAATACAGCAGTACCCACACCCAGACGCGGGTCATTGCTAGTATGCCATATCATCTATGGCAAGAAACCATATATTCCCAGACATAATGGCACAGCATAATGCCTGTCCGCCACCCAAACGCAGACATACGGCACCCGCGGCGGTGCGGACGTATTCGCGAGATGTCCGTTACCAATGTCGAGCACTGTCTCGCTTTGTGAAACAAACTCAACATAGCGATTCAATACTAAACAGCGACGGAGAGCCCGATGTCTCTGTGGCTGAGCTGTTCAACCTGTTCCGCCATGTTAAATGTTGGGGGAAAAAAAAAAAACAGGGGGGGAAAACGCCCCCAAACAAAA